>NC_056732.1:1491233725-1491256225 GCF_019279795.1 Protopterus annectens
CTGGGAAGGTATACAGCTGGAGTCCCCTTGGTCGTGCAGCTTGTGACACATGTCCTAGCACCGTCATCCCTGCATTGTGGAACATTTGTGGTCCTTCTGAGTGCTGCAGGTGTCAGCTTAGGTACAGGCCAGATGTGCCATTGTACGCATTCATTGCTCTGGTGTGTGATGTGTACAGGGGTACAATGAACACCCCTGATGTGGATGCGATTCCTTCCAGACTAGGTGGCCACAGTGGAATGCCTTCACACACACATTGCCATTGTGTGTGTTGACAGAGGTTACCGACAGGTGTGGTACCTATTTCCATGAACATGTCCACCATTTTGAATGGCCTACCACCTACATGTTACATTGGGCCGAACATGTCCTTCACACTGGGTAGGTCTGCACCTTCTCTGGCATGTAGCAGCAGGCCATGGCTCTGGCACCAGTTATCCATGTCTATTACGCCCTAGGTGGATGTCCGTGTCACATGGGGTGTTGGGTATGGTGGCTGGTGTGTAGCCATCTGCATACCTTGTCTGCCACAATCCCCCTATGATTGCATGCACATTTGAAGGTCGAATGCCGTATGGCAGGGGGCCCAGGACTGAGCCCTGTGGGCCTCCACTGGAGACCAGATATGAGTGTGACACGGCACCAGGAACACCAACCCTGTGTGGTGTGACCTCCAACCTTTCTGAGAACCATCGGGTGACATATGTCCCCACATGTATGCTAGCAAGCCTTTCCATGAGTCCCATGTGGAGTGTACTCTGAACGCTCCCACCAGGTCATGGTACTGTGTGCAAACCCGTGTATCCCCATCAATGGCCTTGGTGACCACTCCAGACAGGACGAGCAGGTTCGGGAGGCAGGATCCACCCTTGACTATGTTGTTGTGGGTATGTTCCGGTATTGGCTGTACACCGCTGTCTGTATCCATGGGCACCTGATCTAGATGTGAATCACTGCATGATGAGGTGGCCAATGTAGAAGGCCTTCCAAACTACCCTGGCAATGTGAGTGTCAAACAAAAGGTAACTGTCAACCTGGGTGCCCAGGTCCCTGATAACCTACGTTGTGCTTAGAGGATTGCCACCTAGATGGGAAGTAGTGGTAACCTTGTTCTTCCTGAAGGGTATGGCTATGCATTGTTTAGTGTTTAATGTAAGGCCATGGCTGTGGCACCAGTTATCCGTGTCTATGAGACCCTTCTGAAGGATGTCTGTGTCAGATGGGTTTCCAACTATGCTTCCCAGTTTGCAGTCATCTTCAAACTTTGTCAGCCATAATCCTCCTGTGTTTGCTCGTACTTCTGAAAAGTAGATACTGAACAAATGTGGGCCCAGGACTGAGCCCTGTGGGACACCACTTGTGACAGCTCTGGAGTGTGAACTGGCACCAGCAACTTTGACCCTGTGTGTTCCGTCACTTAGCCAGTTTGCAACCCATGCTGTGATGTATGGGTTCACAATTAAGCTGGTGATGTTTTCAATGATACCTGAGTGGGGTATTGTGTCGAAAGCCTTTGCCAGGTCAAGGTAGGCTGTGTGGACTGCCTTGCCCACGTCAATGGCCTGGGTGAGTGTTTTGAAAAAGTCAACCAAGTTTAAAAGGCATGATCTGCCCTTGACAAAGCCAAACTGGATTGGATCCAATGTCTGCAAGTCCCCTATGTCTTCATTTAGAATTCCCATTATGATCCTCTCCATAGCTTAGCAGAACAGGCTTGTCAAGCTGATGGGATGGTAGTTTCTGGGGTTGGTGGAGGCACCTCCTTTGTGAAGTGGGTCCACCATTGCTGTATGCCACTCCTTGGGAACATATCCTGAGATGAGGCTAAGATTAAACAGCTGCCCTAACTGCGGGTGTAATTACTCATTGAGTTCATGGAGCACACAACTGGGGACACCATCTGGTCCCATGGATAAAGTGTTTTCTGCCTTGGATTAAGCAGTTCCCACCCCAGCAGTGGAGATGTTTGGGGTCTACAATCCTCTGGTGTACATACCCCTCCAGTTGGGGGGAGGGGAGAAATCTGCACTGAACCTGTCAGCCAGTATGTTGCCAATGTCTGTAGGTGCAGTGATATCAACATCATTCTGAACTAAGTCTGAGCATATCTGGGAGTTCCCTCCCAGGTTTCAAACATAGGTAAAAAAGGCCTCATGATTGTCCCTGGAGTCCTGAGTGGGTTTACTCTCAAAACATGCCTCGGATGATTGTATGGGGGAACCCAGTGTTTTACTCACAATGAGCAGGGGTGTCTTCCCCCCTACGGATGACGCTCTATCTCGTAGTAGCTCCTTCCTTGTGTTGTACAGCTTGTTTATGGCTAGGGTCCACCAGACTGGATGCTTGCCTGTGGTACAAAGAGTCTTTTTTTGGGATTGCCTGATCCATGCAGTCCTGGAGGTGCTGGTAGAAGGCATTTCTAAGTGATACAGTGGCTTGGGTAATGGTGTCCGCTGGCCTGGGGGCCTTGAAAGAGACCACACCAGTCCTCAGAAATGTGAAGTCGGCATTTGAGAAGGTCTTCACTATTTCTTTTCCCATCTGGGGTGTGGGTGGGATGTGGACTCCCACTGAGAGTAGTCCATGATCTGATCTCACCAATGATGGGTATACATCTGGTGTTGAACAGTGTGACCCCATGTTCGTGATGATGTGTTCTAGTATGTTGCCTCCACTTGAGGGGATTGGGACCAGTTGATCCATGGCATTTCAGTGTATGAACTCTTGGAACCTTTGTGTTAGAGTGTTGTGGCATGATTAGTGATCCCAGTCTATATGTGGATAGTTGGAATCACCCAGTAGGATGGTGTTTGGAGATACATTTATTCCCTTCAGTGTTTGCAGGATAGCTGTGTGAGGTACCTGAGTTTGAGCGGGTGGCATGTAACATGCTACAAACTGCAGAGCAGTCTTGCCTACGGTCACTGGCAGCTGGATGGTCTCCGATGCATCGTGTGTTGCCACCAACCATGAGGTGAGGGTGTCCTTGATGAATATGGACACCCACCATCCTTCTTGGTGTTGTCGGGATGCTGGTGCCGGAATGCATGATATGAGGTAACACCCGATAGTGCCGGGTGCTGTCAGAAGCTGTGAACCAGGTTTCAGGCACAGCACAGACATCAATGTGCTACATACTGAGAAGGGCATAGAGTGTGTGCAGCTTGAGGTTGAGACCTTGGGCATTGAGCAGCATTACCCTTAGTGTCTTTCCTTTACTGTGTTCTAGGGTGGTAGGTGTAGAATCTGAATCTTGCATAAAAAGGCACAATGGGGGTGGCAAGAGCATCATCTGAAATCCGGAAGCCCAGGGGTGACAGGTGCAAGCCGTCCCTTGCAAATCACCGTGGCCTGTCCAGCATGTCATCCCAGGCAGACAGACATTGGACCCCCTTAGAATGACACCATAGTCTAAGCAAAATACTACAGCTGATCATCTTGTCTCTGTTTATGTGGCATCATACTTGGTGAAGGTAGGATACTGCCGAAGGTCAGGGTATTACCTGCCTGGCCTACATAATCAGAGGGATCCTCTATGTCTCTTTCCATGTAGTCCAGGGAGGTACATCTCAGGTCGTTCACACCAGCATGGATTATGACTGGGTCAGACCTGTACTTGCAGTTTAGTGACCTGAGTGCTTGCATTATGTGGTGGATTCCAGTGCCCGATAGGCAGCTTACTGTGACCTCCTCTGTACCTGATCTGGTGAGTGGGACATCAGTGTGTCTGACTATGGAGTCACCTATGACAAGTGTGTCTGGCATTGTGTTTGGCCTTAAGGGCTGTGACTGTTTGGCACACCGACTCTGTGGTCAATGTGTTGCATGTGCTGTGCCCTGTGGAGGCAGTTGTGTGAGTGTCTGCTGTGGTGGCCACTGCCATTCTGGTAGACTTCTGATCAGAGCCTCCGAGAGTGTCTCTGTGTGTCTATGTGTATGATCTTAAGTTGTGACAGTGCCATGTGAGACTGGATTAAAGATGTGTGTGTGGTTACCTTCACCTTCTCTCTGGTCTTGCTAGTCCTATGTTGAGAGAGCTCAGCCTCCACTTTGGCTATATAGTTGCATCTCTCACATGTATGTGTGTTTTATGGCAGAAGGAGAGGGTTGTCAGTGTACATGAGGCAAGTGTAACAGTGCCTCAATATTCCCAGGTTCACCAGCTGAGCAGGAGAGGACACTAGCAACTGATCCCTAGACATGCTAGAAGGAATAGACAAAACAATGTTGGAATACAGGGAGATATCAAGCCCCCAAGCCACATCATACTGTTTGATTGACAATAGCTACACATACACCGGTGTTTCATAGTGTCATAGTGTACTACTAGGCTATCTGCCCTAGTGCATGTATAAGCCTAGCCATAGTGATGTGGCTATTGCCACCCCTTATAGTGGTAATAAGTGTACAGAATAGATTCTGAATATTGTGCCTCTGACTTAGTAGTGACACATTATGACCCCCTTACGTAATTGAATAACATGACTGTGTCTCTGTCTAGTCTGTGCCTCCGTCTCATATGCAGTTGTCCAGATGTCTCCTGAAGAGAGTCAGTGAGGGACTCTGTCAAACATGAACTGGCATACTCTGCTAGAGTGTGAGATGCCTCTGAGTTATGACTCTGTCCCTCCAGCATGTCCTATACATGTATGTGCTGAGGTTCAAATACTCAGCTCTCATGGCTCTGGTGGATTTGGATTGCTTGCAGTGGAGCATGTCCACCAAATCCTGATTGGACATGGTCTTGTATGTCAGGCATAGGTCACCTGTAAGTATGCGGTATGACACTGAACAAAGCTGGACTTCCTCTATTCTGGAAGCATATGACATGTGTTGAAGAACCCTGATCTTCATGGTAGGTACTTTTCGGGTGCAAAGGTGCAAAAGGCAGGATCTGCCCTGTACAAAGCTGAACTAGGTGGGAACAAGGGTCCGTGGGTCAGTAATGTGTCTGTGTAAGAGCTCCATGACTCCTCCCATATCTTTGCAGACAAGGCTGGTTAAGCTTGTGTGGTGGTAGTTGCCATGGTCTGTGGAGGCATCTCCTTTGTGGAGTGGGACCACTGTTGCCGTATGCCAGTGTTCAGGTACATATCCTGTAGCAAGACTAAGGTTAAATAGCAGTTGTATATATGGGTCCAGCCCTTCTGGAGTTCACATAGCATGCAACTGGAGATACCAGCAGGTCCCATGGATGCTGTGTACTTGTCTTTGCTGAGTGTGGCTCTCACATGGACATCCAAGATGACAGTGAGGTTACATACAGCAGTGATAACTATCTTGTTTTGGGGGTGAGGGAGGGTAAATCACACTGAAGCTGTCCGCCGGAATGTTGCCAATATCTGTCAGGTCACTGGAATATATGTTGTTGTGTACCAACTCTGAGCATATCCGAGGGTTCACAACAAGGTGTCTGACATAACTGAAGAAAGCAGTGTGGTTACCTTCATTGTCTTTGGTGATTTATGTCCCCAAGTTGACCTTGCATGTCTTTATGAGATAATGTAGCTTTCTACTAGTGCTGATCACAGCTGTCTTCCCTTTTGGAGATGTAGCTCTGTCTTGCATTAGTAACCCTCATCTGTCATACAGTTTGTTTATGGCTGGGGTCCACCAGACAGGACACTTTCCCTTTGTGGAGAGGGTCCTGTTTTCAGTTGTGATTGTATGGTCCATGCTGTCTGACATCTAGCTAAGGGGAGGTCATTCTGGTTCTGCAGTTATCTTTCATCAGCATTAGAAATGACCACAACAGCCCCTGTGGGGTGTACCTCATGCACACACATCCAGCACCTGTAAAGTCCACAACAGTACCTCACCAGGAGTATGACAGAGCTGGAACACATGTAATGTGTAGTCTGATTAAACATGCTGTCCACCCAGATGCAAGCTGTGCCTGATGTAGAAAGCCATGTCCAAGCTGGAATCAATGCACATGCTGCACCTTGTACAATCTGAATGGCAGGGAGCTATGCACATGAGGGACCTGAACCCCAGCACTGACATATATAGGACAGGCTGTACTGCATTATCCAAAACACAAAAGCCACCCCCACACATGAGTAAACTACCAGTACAGGTTGTCCATAGAGACACTGGTTGAGTCCCCTCAACAGGAATCCTAATGAGTGGATGGGAGATGGGAGGTTTACCCTGGGTATCAATGTTATGTCACAGGTAGACAGAGGCACAGTATACTAAACAAGACATATGACATGGCAAACTAAACACAATGTGTTGATGGACAAACACATTCTCCGACTAGCATTAGGTCAAGATACCTCTTGAACACAGCCAGCAAGGTGCTCTGCCTCAAATGGACCAGGATTGTATTCCACAGCATAGGGAGTCTCCGAGTGATAACTCCATCCCTCCAACATGTCCAACATACATCCCTGCTAAGGTGTAAGTCACCTACACTAGTGGTTCAGGTGGATCTTCTGAGTCTGAGGTGGAGCATGTCCATTAATCTCTGTTTGGACATGGCCTCGCATGTCAGGCACATGTCACCTCTAAGCAGACGGTATGTGAGTGAATAGAGTGTGAGTGTCTTCAATCTGGCAGCATATGACAGCTGTTGGGGTTCCTTGATCCTTTAGGTGGGGGACAGTCAGGGTGTCTCCAATTGCTGCAGATGTTGGGTGAGATACAGCCAGAATAGGGCATTCGACTCGATCACCGGTCTGATAAGTGAAGAGTACAGGGGAACAATGACCCACTAGATCTGGATGTGAATCCCATCCTGATCAGGTGGGCAATGTAGAAGGTCTTCCTAGCCACTTTAGCAATGTGAGTCTCAGAAGAACGGCGACTGTCAACCTGAGTCCCCAGGGCCATGATAACCTCCTCTGTACTTAGAGGATTGCCACCTATATGGTAGCTTGGGGTCACCTTGCTTTTCCTGAAGGGTATGTCTGCACATGTTGTGCACTTTGACTTCAGGCCATGGCCCTGGCACCAGCTATCAGTTACTGTGAGTCCCTTCTGAAGGATATCTGTGTGTGATGCACTGTCCACTATGGTGCCCAGTGTGCAGTCATCTGCTAACATTGTCATCCAAAGTCCTCCCATGTTGGCCTGTACTTCTGGGAAGTACATGACAAACAATGGGGGCCAAGGACTGAGCCCTGTGTGATACCACCTGTGACCATCCTGGAGTCTAACATAGTGCCAGCAACTCTAACCCTGTGGGTCCCGTCCTTAAGCCAGTTTGCAACCCATCTTGTGACATATGGGTTTACATTTCAGTTGTTAGGGTTTTCCACAATACCTGAGTGGGGTATTGTGTTGAAAGTGTTTGCAAGGCCAAGGTAGGCTGTATGGACTGCCTTTCCCCAACAATGGCCTAAGTGACCAATATGAAGATGTCACCCCAGTACAAAAGGCATGATCTGCCCCTGACCAAGCCAAAATGGGATGGGTACAATGTCTGCATGTCCCCTATATCTTTGTTTATGAGCTCAATTATGATCCTCTCCATAGATTTGCAGACTACACTTGTTAAGCTTATGGGGCAGCAATTAACAGGGTCTGTAGAGGCACTGCCTTTGTGCAGATGTGCACAACTGGACCCTAACCAGGCTGTTGTGCACACTATGGAAATGTAAAGCAGTGATAGGACTAAAGCCCAGGATACTGACCACCACAGTGAAAGTACTGAAACACTACACTAGACAGTGCTACAGTGTTAGGTCAGTATGAATGGATGTTGACAATTGTGTGCAAAGTATCCCATGCAAAACCTGCAGGCACAGTATACTCCCTGTTTTGTTCACACAAAAAGCATTCGGACAGTAACTACACAACATGGCACAGAACACACAACCATAAACTGGAGGTATTTGTTGAAGGTCACACTCATCCACAAATGTGATGGGCTGCAGAGTTCAACATATGTAAAGCCCACACTGGGCATGCTCACACACTTAGATAAATGAGACATCTTTCACACAACATGCCATAGGAAGGCTGAACTGGGCATGCTCACACACTTGGTCCAAATGTTACCCCTAGCAAATGTGAAAACACACCAGAGGATGCTCATCCCCCTTTCTAGACACTGATCATGTAAGCACCCTATAAGTATATTGGAGAAAAGGATTCTTTCAGTAATCCGAATAGCGTGCCGTGCTAATGCGTCCGTCTGTAGTGTCATAACATGGTTAGGTAGGGGTTTGAATCCAGCAGGTGGCAAGTGTGTGTGAAGGGGGTTAAGTGTAAGTGTGTATGAAAGAAACATCCCTTTTGGCAACTGGGAAAACACACCACAGGATGATCATTCCACTTTCTAAACTCTGATGATGTCAGCACCCTATAAGTATATCAGGGGAAAGGAAATCCCCAGTAATGTGAATAGCGCTGTGCTAATGCGTCCGTCTCTAGTGTCTTAACATAGTTAGGTAGGGGTTTGAATCCAGCACGTGGCAAGTGTGTGTGAAGGGGGATAAGTAAGTGTGTATGAAAGAAACATCCCTTTTGGCAACTGGGAAAACACACCACAGGATGATCATTCCACTTTCTAAACTCTGATGATGTCAGCACCCTATAAGTATATCAGGGGAAAAGAAATCCCCCACTAATGCGAATAGCGCGCTGCGCTAATGGGTCCGTCTCTAGTGTCTTAACATAGTTAGATAAGGATTTGAATCCAGCAGGTGGCAAGTGTGTGTGTGAAGGGGGGTAAGTGTGTATGAAAGAAACATCCGTTTTGGCAACTGGGAAAACACAACACAGAATGACCATTCCACTTTCTAAACTCTGATGATGTCAGTACCCTATAAGTATATCAGGAGAAAGGAAATGCCCCAGTAATGCGAATAACACGCTGTGCTAATGCGTCCGTCTCTAGTGTCTTAGCATAGTTAGGTAGGGGTTTGAATCCAGCAGGTGGCAAGTGTGTGTGAAGGGGGGTAAGTGTGTATGATTGATATATCCCTTTTGGCAACTGGGAAAACACACTACAGGATGCACATACCCCTTTCTAAACGATATCACAATTATGTATGGCTTTTGATTACAGACATGCCATGTGTGTTGTGCACACACAGAATGCCCATGTGTGTGGGTTGTCCCTCACAATAATGCATGACATTGATTACACGGTTATGGCAATGAACACATGATGTATGTGTGTGCCAAATACACATATGTACCTGTGACTTTCAATAGTTACCATGTGTGATGCCTGCCACATGTGAATACATGGCATTTGCACAGGGTAACATTATGACCGTGGTCTTCTGTGCAGATGTTGCATGTGGGATGTGTATATACAGTGTGAGATGTAGATGCTATCAGCCTAGTAGTGAGGGATGCACACCTGGTCTGGGGCATAAAGTCTACATGTTGTTGATGTACAGGAGCTGCATGTTCTCACCTGTTGTGGGAGTGGTAAGACAGTATTCCATAGCAATGCAGTGACTGCATGCTAAGAACCATTCAGCTAGGGTGTTGTAGCTACACTTATTCATTAGCATTCAGTAATTTGTCGGAATCCCTGGTGAGGGTCTGATGCCAACCAAGGTCAGGGGTCTACCAGCCTGTGTCACTTGCTCAGTGATCCCTTCCATGTTCCCTATCATGTATCCCAGTGAGCGACATCCCACATCAGCTGTGGTGGCATGGACAATGACTGAGTCATATGTGTCCATGCATCTGACTGACTTGTATGTTGTTGTTACAGTTTGGCCATGTGTTTCCATCTCATACATGTGATGTACATCAATGGGTAGGGTATAGGGTTGACTGTGTACATGTAGCAGCTGTGACATTACTACATGACACACATATTCCACAACTGTACCATAGAGGTGACTGACAACTGACCTTTGCACATGCTACTGGAGTATTGAGATTACATTGGTGATTGACAGCACATAGGGCCAATGGTGAAAAGAGACATAGGTCCATAGGTTCGTACAGGGATATCTGCCCAGGGCATGTATCCACCTAGCCAGAATGTGTGTGCCTTTCAACATGCATTGTGAATCTGTCTTGCTATGCCCTTTTCCAAGGTTAGTATACTGTGCCTCTTTCTCACAGTGACACATAAGTGATACCCAGGGTAACCCTACAATGTCACATCCAGTCATTAATATCGCTCTTGAAGATAGTCACTGAGTCAGTCTGCCTAACCTCTATTGGGATAATAATCAGGAATGAAGGGAGCCTCTGAGTTGTGAATGTGCCCCTCCACCATGTCCTATGTATATCACTCCTGAGGTTCAAGTATTTCCAGCGTGTATCCTGGTGGGATCTGGATATTCTGAGATGCAGCATGGCCATTAAGTGAGGGTATGACCTGGCCTTCTATGTCAGGCACAGATTGCCTATGAAGAGGCAGTATGTCACTGAATAGAGCTGCTGCTACTTTAACCAGTCAGTATGTGGCATTTGTTTGAGCACTTTGATCCCCTTGTCGAGGTACATATGTGGTAGCTCCAGTTGCTGCAGGTGTCTGGTAAGGTGCATGCCGACAGGTTCATCATAGTCAATTATGGGCATGATGAGGGATGAGTAAAGGGGCACAATGTCCTCCCCTGGCCTACATGTGGATCCCATGATGATGTGGCCCATATAACATGCTTACCTAACCACTTTGTCCATGTTGTTGTCAAATGGTAGAATGCTATCAACCTGCGTACCCCAAGGTCCATAATTCCTTGGTCTGCACTTACTGGATTAACACATATGTGGTACGTTGTGGTCATTTAGTGTTTGACAAAGGGGATGACTATACTCTTTCTGTCATTCACGTTGAGGCTATGGCTGTGGCACAAGTCGTGTGTTTGCAAGAGTCCCTTTTGGAGGATGCGTGTGTTAGCTGGTGAGTTGATTATGGTGTTTGGTCTGCAGTCACCTGTGACTTGCTGAGCCACAGTACTTCCATGTTGGCCTGTACCTATGACAAATATATAATGAACATGACAGCTCCTAGGGCTGTGCCTTGTGGGACACCACTTGTACCAGGTTGGAGGCTGACATGGCTCCAGCAATTCTACCATGTGTGTTCTGCCCTTGAGCCACTGTGCAATACCCATAGTGACATAGGGGTTAATATGTACACTGGTGAGCTTCCTAGAATGCACAAGTGGGGTATTGTATCCAAGGCTTATGCAAGGTCCAGGTAGGCTGTGTGGACCTCCTACCCCTTGACAGTGGCCTTGGTGACTGTTTCAAATAAATCAAACAGGTTTGATAGGCAGGATTTGCCATTGACAAAGCCAAACTGTGTATGGTGACATGTCTGTAGGTCCACAATATCTAGATATGTGAGGTTCATGATGATCCTTGCCATAGCTTTGCAGACAAAGCTAGTCAGACATATGGGGCGAGTAGTGTCCAGGATCCGTGACGGCACCACCTGAATGTTGAGGGACCACTGTTGCTGTATGCCACTCTCTGGCCACATATTGTGTATTAAGGCTGGGATTGAACAGTGGTGTTATGTCTGGGTGCAGCTCTTCTTGTGGTTCATGTAGGACACAGCCTGGGACACTGTCTGGTCCCATTGATGCAGTGTTTATTGCTTTGGGAAGGGCATCTCTTACCTGAGCATCTGTGATGTCAGGGGGGGAAGCACTGTGCTGCGAGACATATTTGCCCTTTTGGTGTGGTGAGGAGAGAAGGCAGCATTGAACCTGTCCACTAGGATGATGGCAATGTCTGTGTGTTTTATATTTTGTGTGACATATTGGATTACCTCTGAGCATATCTGGGTAGTACCACCCAGGTTACTAACATAACTACAGGCAGCCTTGTGATTATCCTCAGTGGCTTGTGGAATCCTCTCTCAAAGATGGCCTTAGACAATCATATGGGTGCCTGTAGTTGTCTTCCAATACTCATCAGTGGTGCCTTCACATTTTGGGAGGTTGTTGTATCATGTAGTGGCGTCATCCTTCTATTGTATAGTGTGTTTATGGCTGGTGTCCGGCGCCCGGGACATCTGCCTTTGGAGAATTGGGTCATGCTTTCATATGTGGCTTCATGATCCATGCATTCCTGAATGTGTCCACAGAATGCCTCTATACAGGTATCTGCAGTCTGGTCCATATTTTCAACAGGCCTTGAGCCTTTGAAGGTTTCCACATCATTTATGAGGGGTGTGCACTTGCTTGACATGAGCTGTTGACAGACGTGCCGCCCTCCAGACAGAGCAAGGTGAGGGTCACAGTCAGCTACCTGTTGGGTGATAGAATGTGCCACATAACACAGGCACACAGGTCACTCCACAGCAAGTACAGCTATGAGGCAGACATTGTCCATGCTGGTGCAAACAACCTGAGACGTACCTCCCTGGACCACATGGAAAGAGACACAGAGGAGCTCTTACAGCACCCTCTCAAACTCAGGACTCCAACACAGCCTTCATGCTGACACAGGAGAGTTTAGATTACTCTGCAAACACCATCATACTGGGTGATGCCAGCTACCCAAACATAGACTGTGAACATTACACAAGCCACAATACCCAAGCTCTAAGGTTCCCATTGATCAGACATTCTTTGGCTATGGAACAGGTAACCAACCTTCCCACAAGAGGGGCAGATATACTAGAGCTGATCTTTACAAACATGAGTACAAACTGCTCACCACTGGGAGTATATCCCTCATTGTTGCAATCAAACCATATACTAATCACACTGGAGTTCTGGATCCCCCACATATGCAAACCTCCAACACATCGATGTGTGTGTGTGGGAAATGTCCCTATTAGCAACTGTGACAGTATCGTACAGGATGCAGATCCCCCTTTTGAAACACTGATGATGTCAGGACTGTATAACTATATCACCTGTAGCAAAATACTCCAGTAATTTGCATAGCGCGCTCCGCTAATGCGTCTTTCTTCAGTGTCATAACGTAGTTAGGTAGGGGTTTGAATCCTGCAAAGGGAATGTATGAGTGTGATTTATGTGTGTGCACTATGCTGGAAGGGTTAACTGCCTTTTGCCAACTGGGAGAACACACTACAGGGTGCACATCCCTCCTCCTACACACAGATGATGTCAGCACCCTCTAAGTACAGCATTAGTAAAGATTTCTCCAACTACTGCAAATAGCACACTCTGCTAATGTGTCTGTTTCTACTGTCATTGCACAGTTAGGTATGGGTTTGAATCTTGCAAATGGAAAGTATGTGTTTTACTGTTGGTGGGGTTAGTTTGTGTGCACAATGATGGGGTGGGATGTGGCTTTTGCCACATGGGGCTATGCACTGCAGGGTGGTCATTACCCTTAACAAGCAGTGATGTTGATAGCACCCTATACAAACAAAACTACAAAACAGAAGGTGGTGGTACTGATAACACATGTAAGGTAACACTTCTTCAAGTAATGTCCACAAAACGGAGTAGGATAATCAAACAATTCTTTTATTCTATACAGACAACATGACAACAGACAACTAACTGCCAGTACTCAGTATAGTGTTACATGCTACTGTAACACAAACATGTACCCGAATATATCTAGATAGTGTTCTGAAGCCTGAATGTGGCAAGTGTGTGGATGTGGGATGTGTCTGTGTGTGCATTTCCGTATGGGAAACATGTTTGATGTGGCAATCAGGGTACTACAGTACCTGATGCACATTACATCTTTCAACTGATGAGGTTGCCTGCACCCTGTGAGTACAGGTAGAGAAGGGGATGCCAGTAGTAAACAACATAGTGCACTTCTGAAATGTGTACCTGTCATGTATCAACAGCTACTCATGTAGGGTGATAAATAATGGGAATGGCAGGTGAGCATGTGCATGTGTGTGGGTAGCAGGGTGTGTATAAATGCATGTGTGACAGAACAGATACATGTAGCTGAATCTACATAACAGCACAAGATGCGCATTGCCATAGTCAATGTTAGCATGTGATGGTGTGCAGCTGGTACATTTTGTTAAGTAGTATGGGTGCAGATAACAATTGAGGACATTCATACATTTACTGCAGCAGGACTGCTGGGATATACACACAATTATACTGCAACAGTCAACAGTTACCAACATGTTACTACTTATACACATCTATGTAGTCACCCTGTGCATCAGCAACGTGTTTACCTTTACCTGCACTGATGTTGTAGTATGCAGGAGGTGGCACAGTGTCATCATATGCACAGGGTGTGGGTTAGGTATGCCCAAGCCGGCCACTGGTAACACCAATTGACATGTGTGTGTATGTGTGTTTGTGAGGGGCAGCAGTACAGGGTGGACCGTTGTTGGTGCAGTGCGTGTGTGTATGTGTTTGCCCTAGGTGTTAGGTTTCTGCATGTGTGTAAGCACGCACACAGTCCCACATAATGGCTGCCATGTACAGGGTTTTGTGGACAGCCACAGACTGCACCTGTCAGGTCATCCAGATCAGTGTCTGTGGGCACGGACACGGTACCTGTGCCTGGCAGGGGTGCTACGGGCCGTATCCGGTACTAACCCAGACTGGGTACTGTCATTGGAAGCAGGGGTGTGTTGACTGGACACAGTTCCCTGTTGGGACTGTCCAGAGCCACGTGCACATGGTCTCCTGGGGCGTCTGGATGACAGCACAGACCCAGCATTGCTGGGGCTGGTGCTGGCACTTGAGGCGCGAGTGGGCCTGTTGTCATCCGCGGCCACTGCCAGCTGGTGCTCTTGCTGGCATACGGCCACGTCGACATCGCAAACGCACACCATCACCCTGGCCCATGGACATCTGGTTGTGGAGCAGCTGTTCTATGCCCCCACAACATCTGTCAATGACATCTGTGAAGTTACGGATAGCATTCGCAACATCACGCATGCCGTCTGTCATGGCTGTGTGACATGCTCTCAGCTCCCTCAGACCCTGTCTGGTGTACCTTTCCATACGTGCCTGTGCCTGCATGACAGTTCTAAACATAGTGGAGGTTGACATACCTCCTTGGGCATGTCGGCCAGAGGCAGTACGGCCACGGATGCCCCCACGAGAACCCATGGGCGACTGTCTGCGTGGTACCATTGGAGGCCCCTGCTCATGGCCGCCTTGTGGGGATGCATGTACCACAGGTACCACATTACCCAGATCTATGCCCACTGCTGACTGTCCATCACCTAGGGACAATGGTGACAAAGGATGTAACGGCAGGATGACTGTGCGCATTGACGGGGTTGAAAGCTGTGTACTGTCAATTGGCTGACCAATGGCGGACCCAGACACATCTTCCTGCACCATTACAGACATTTCATCATCATCAGTACCTGGGGCACAAGATTCAGGTTCCCTGCTGCAGGTCACCAGAGCAGCACCAGAACCTACGGGAGGAAAACATGGAACACAGATTACAGTCTCAATACATATTTGAAAGAGATGCACTTCAATACTAATGCACATATTCAGAAATGGACACATGCACTCATGGACACTAACACACATGCACACTTGGGCACAGGCACACTTGCACACATGCACACCCCACAGTAAACACACACATCAGTACCGTGTTACACTACTCAATTTACTACCTGTCAATTACAGTTATTGTGAACACAGTCACCAGCATGTCTACTACAGAGTTACACTACTCTTCCTAGTTTTATAAATTGTTTTACAGATAATGTTAAAAGACTCACCAGCATGTATGGCCTGCCTCATTGCTAGATGGGAGGGACCTGGAAGTGTGAAGAGAGTAATGTCAGTGGGCACATGTGTGCCATTCGTTTTGCACATGATACAGTACAGTAGTACACTAGTTCCCTTATACACATCAGCTGCACATCATGTCTGTATATATATCATGATGACAGATACATACCACATGCACACCTTATGCGTGCATGAAGTAACAGCGTACAGAACAGTCATATGTACATACCAGGAGTTAACTCTAATCTCACCCTTACCTCTCTTCAAATGTCAACTCAAACTGTACTTCCAAAACCACTGGCTTTGTTCTTCTTGGAGTCCAGGCTAACGTCCCTCTCCCTACCCTCTCTTCACCTTTAACCCCTCATTGTGCATAGAAACTAGCTTCTACCCTGTTTCTTTCACCTTGATGTCCTTCTATGCTCTGACCTACTTCTCCCATCCCTCCCACCTCCTCTTGACTGTCTTCCTTCTTTTCCTCACTTCCCTTCTTGACTCCTGCCTCTTCCATATCATTGTATCTGTCATACTCCTTCTACTTCTCTACCCTTCTGAGCCCTAACTATTATGTATATGGCTTTTGCCTTATTGCATAACCATTATGCTTTAGGTAGGATTGCTTTGAAACCAACGGTACATTGTGTATGACTCTAAACTGTTTGACTTCCTTACATGTATGTTGATTTAATTAACAGGCTGGTGTACAATTCTATTATGTTGGCTGTCTGTATTAACAACTTGTCTGTCTGCCTTTATTACGTTATGTGTGGAGCTTTTCTCCACAGGCCTCTACTGAAAATGAACTTATATCCAGCTAGACTATCTGGGTCAACAAATGTAAAAGTAATAACAATAAATGAATATGGCATCTTACCTGCACGCTCACTGTCTTGCTGCTGTGTGGATCCAACCTCCATCAGGATGCATGATTGTTGCTGTTGTTCTGGGGCTGGATCCACAACACTTAGCAGTAGCCCCTCCTGTCTGGTGAGGGGGGGATGTGTGGCTACCCCCCCCACCTGTGGCAACCTGTTGCCTGCGGATATCTGCAGCACGCTGGCGGACATTTCTTATCAAATCACTGCAGTGATGTCTCACCTGCTCATATGTCCTATCATGCATGCCAACATCATTTATCCTGCTAACGAGGTTTTGCCACAGTGCAGACCTCTCCTGCTGATTCTGGGTGGTGCGTGAGAACAGGATGGCATAGTCACGCACCAGGCTCTGGTGGATCACGTCATCCTCTGCAGCAGAGTAGGCAGGATTCCTTTTTGGTGCCATGTCTATCTGGAAAGGTACACAAACAGGTTATCAGCATAGTATCTCAACAATACATGGTGCACATTCTATACAGGGAGTGTTAACTTCTACTTATTACTGCTTGGTTAAATCCTGATTACAGTGTAGCTATCATTCTATGTCATTTGTACTAAGTACTTGGCCTTCAGACCGGTTGTTTTACATTAGGGAGGTTGGTGGCAAGCACTGTGGTGGCAGGACACATATCTTTCATCCATTGAAGTTGGGAACTGCTGATTGTGGGCCCAGTGTACAAGTGTATTACTTCTGGTATGGGCAGTTGGCCTTCAGGCCAGTTATTTAACATTAACGAGGTTTGTGGTCTGCACTCGTGTGTGACAATAGGCTGTACTCTGCCATTCATAGCTGGGGACATCTGGTTTCAGGTTTATAGTGCCTGCATATCTGAGCTGTATCTTACTGACATTGCTACACCTTGTTTGTTGTAGCAAACACTACATCCAGGCCTCCTGGATCTACCTTTGTTTATATGCTTGTTATCTGTTAGCTTGTTATTTCACTGGTATGCTACTTCCACATAGTACACATCTTCTCAACACATCTGTGACTCACTACTGATATCTGCATTGCTTACTGTACGTACTTCCATGTTACACATGACAGCAAGTGACTGCTTGTCATTGTTGCATTTACTTAATTGTGACACATTGCACTTAGGTTACCTGGCATTTGCTCACTGACACTTTTATATCAGTCAGCAGTTGTAGGTAATGTCAGTACACCCTCACTCCCCACTGGACCTTGTTTTCAATCATTAGTGATTACAGAGTTCACAATAGTATTCTAGCATGTCCAGAGGTCAGTTGTCAGTTCCTCCCCAGTCCAGCTGGTGAGTGTGGTACTCAGAGACAATGTTAGAACAGATGCATGTACACAGACAACCCCTCCTCCTAACAACAAATTCAAACTCATGTGAGTGATGCAACCATATACCAGACTGGAGGCTAGGCTCTGTCTACTCAATACCGCCATAACCAGTCAGGTGGCAAAGGGGATCACTCACTGCACTTCCAGTCTCACGTAGACCTACCACAACAGCGGACCTAACACATGATCACACATGATCATACTTGTAGGCTCAGACCACAGCTCTGCCTATGCAGCAGAGACCTCCTAAGCAGACATCCAGGCAACCACTACCACATAAACGAACATGTGCAACACATATCACACAAAGCCAATGTGCTGAACACTCACAGCCATTAACAGTTAACAACACACCTCATACACCTGTACTAGGTGCCTCTATCATCAGGCACACTCACATCACGTTCACCAGGCTTAACGAGGTGAGGGTCACGGTGTGCAGCCTGTCAGGCACTATGACCTGCCACATAACACAAACACTCAGGTAACCCCAAGACAGGTACAGGTATGACTCAGTCAATGTCCATGCTGCTGTGAATGGCCTGACACATTCCTCCCTGGACTACATGACATGAGACATTACAGAGCTCTCTGAGCACGTAGCCCGAGACAGTTTGACCCTGACCTTGAGTAGCATCCTACCCTCACCTAGAATGATGCCACAATATCAAGGCACGATGATCCCTTCCAACAATTGACTGACATACTGGTGTCATTCACAGGTGTGCCAATGCCTGCCATCTTGGGGTGGTATGCTTTGCTAGGGACAGCTTGCACCTGTCACCACAGTCCTATTGACATTTGGCGGAGCCTCCTGCTACACCCATAGTGCCTGTAATAGGCAAGGCTCATAAGGCAAACCCACATCCATTTGTATCACAAAGGATGAGGAAGTAAGAGTGATGCTACTCAACACTGGACGTCTAGACCCAAGGATGCACACACTCAAAACCCTACCTAGCATTCTGGACATCGATATCTGTGCAGTAACATGAACCTGTTTCAGGTTTCACAGGAGCACACCAGTACTACCACGTTATAGCTGTTACCATTCTTGTCGGCCCCAACACTTGAACAAGGGAGGGGAGTATCAGTATTCAATGCAGATTCCCACGCCTCCACATTGGTGGCACAGTACAACATAGGTGTTAGGCCATTGAGTACAGAAGGCGTGGTTGGGGACCTGGGGAAGAAACATGGTAGCGGTCTGTCATTTGTCTACCACATGGCCAACGTGGATTGACAGACATGTTATATAGCCCAGCTAATCATGACTGATTCACATGTATGGCAGGGGAGGTCATTGTGCCTCTTTACTCATCCATCATCAGGCCTATAATTGCGTACAATGCACCTTTTGGGATGTACCTAACCAGACACCTACAGCAACTGGTACAGGACAACAGTACATCATCAAGGGGATGCAATGGCTCACACAGATGTCATATGCTGCCCAGGTAAAGTGAATCCAGCTGGACTCAGTGGCATACTGCCTGTTCAGAGGCAATCTGTGCATGCCATATACAGCCATGTCCTACCTAGCAGTAATGAACGTGATGCACCTCAGGCAATCAGAGTCCCATACAGCCACATGCTCAGGAGAGCTGGACCTCAGCACTGACATACATGGACATGCTGGAGGGCATATTCCTAACCGAGAGGCTCCCTTCACTCTGTAATGAGCTCACACTACTGGTTAGGCAGAGTCCCTCATTGACTCTCTTCCATAGGAATCTGGATGAGTGGATGGAGATCATAGTTGTACCCCAGGTATCACTTCTATGTCACTGTTAGACAGAGGCACAGTATACTAAAGTCGGACAAGGGCATAGCAGCATAACTTGTAATTGGGTGGCAAAAGACAAACACATTCTACTAGGCTTACCAATGCCCTAGGGCAAATAGCCTAGTATGAACCTATGAACTGTTCATTCTCAACTGTTCGAGCTCATTACAGAGTGAAGGGAGCCTCTCGGTTAGGAATATGCCCCTCCAGCATGTCCATGTATGTTCTATTCAGTCGCTTACCGCTTGCTCAGAGGTGACCTTTGACTAACATACAAGGCCATGTCAAACCCAGATTTGATGAATATGCTTCACCTCAAAAAATCTAGATCCATCAGAGCCACAAGGGCGGGAGACTTAAACCTCGACACGGCTATTAATAGGACGTGCTGGAGGGATAGATTCATCACCCAAAGACTCCCTATGCTGTGGAACAAAATCCCGGTATATGTGAGGCAGAGCACCTCGCTGGCCTTGTTCAAGAGAAATCTTGACCAATGGATGGGAGATCGCAGATATACCCCAGGGATTACCTCAGTGTCACTGCTCGACAGAGGCACAGCAAAATAATGGGTATAGTTCCCCATACTAAAGGGGTGGCGTAAGCCACAAAACGATGGGCTAGGCTTGTAAATGCCCTTGGGCAGATAGCCTAGTATGAACCTATGAACATGTGTGTACTGCTATAGTACTTCTGCCATATGTTGCATGTGTGTGTGTTGTGGGGATGCACAGGTAATGGCCAGATACTTCTGCACAGGTGACACGTCTGACACATTCTGGGTGTTCATCCATACATACTGGATGTGTGCTGCCATCCAACCCTGTGATGTGGACACACATTACTCAGCCTGGATATACATATCCGAACAACACCACAAGCACAGTACACTACCTTGCTATGTATGCATGTAATTACACAGTTATTCAGTAGTTATGACAGTGATGCTATCCATGCAGCCCACTGGGCCAGTGGAAGCCACAACACACACCGCCAGCACCTTTGCATATGCTTACCACAGACATCCCACATACTGCATGTACTGTGCACACAGATATCTAACCCAGAACAACTGCACACCACTTATTAATCCTGTCCAGTGGACTACAGATACAGGCATATTGTATAACAATAGTAGGAGGCTACTGCAGCACAGGGCAGATTCACATGACGGAAGGCATCTGTTGTCTGCAGTGTTAAGATGCTTCACATTCACCAAATGCACAGATATTGGCAACATTGTTGCAGACAGTTTAGGTGCAGGTACCCCCATTGTCCTACACACGTGTTATTAGTTATCCCAGATGACTGTAACCTCCCTATCCTCTCACATGTCCAGGTGAGAGCCACCCTCATCATTGCAGAACACATATCATCACTGTTACGAAATGGTATCCCTGGATGTGTGCTACATTCACCCCTGGAGGACATAGCACCACATGACAGACTGATATTAATCCCTGGCCATACTACAGGATATGTACCTGAACAGTGCCATACATACACAGTGGTCCCACACCAATGAGGAGGAACCTCTACTGACCCTGGGAACTACTGCATCATATGCACAACTGGCCTTGTGTTCTAAGCTATGGAAGTGTTAGTTATGGCCCACATGTACAACAATATTACATATGTTTATATTTCATGACTATGTACACACAACCTATCTCATGGACATACCTATAGATAGTGAACTATGATACATTTGGAGGTGTCACAGTATACACAGGATTAACCTGCTACTTTGCATTACCTGTGTTTGTGGCAGCTGTTGCTGTGCCAGTGGTGCTGCTTGCTGCTTGCTCCTTGCTGCTTGCTGCTGCTTTTGCTGCTGGCAGTCCTAATATTTGTTTGGTTGTTTTCTCTGTCTCTCTCTCTCTCTCTTTCTCCCTAGTGTTTGTGCAATGAATGTATTGCGTGAGTGTAGTGTGGGTACTCAATGCTTTTGTAGGTATCTGCATAGGTCCATCTGATGGCCTCTGCACCAATTGTAAGGCAGCATTTGCTAATTGCATGCAGCTGGGTGTGTACTGATTGCATGTCTCACTGTGATTTCAGGACACTGCTATAAAAGGGTATGTGAGATAGGCGTTGCCCTTTCAGATTGTAGGGCGTGGACCATGCTGGTATGCTGTTGACAGTGTTTTGTGAGTGTGAAGGTTAGTACATCTCCCATGCTTCATGCTGTGTTGTAGATTCAGGTTGCTGCATTTATCTTGCCTGTTCCCTGTAGTGAGTGTGTATGCATACTGACACCTACAACTATATGTCATATGTATTGCTATATAAATATATATATATCTGTGTACATATACATACTTTCATATATGTACATTAGCTGACATTATTGGGTACAAGCTGACAATTAGCAGGGCTGTTTCTGTTAACACTACACTAGTATGGGAATCCAGTAATTGGGACTATAAAAGTCTGCATGACATGCTTTGGGTAGTAGACATACTATATTGCCTTTATCTTCATTCCTACTATTACATGTTCCACTTATTTAGCACTATATTCCTGTATGAGAGTCATGGCTTAGTAGTAGACTAGTGTTACAATGGTCTTGCGGTAGGGCCTACTAGTATGCTCATATTGTGCTTTTGAGTTGAGTATAGGGCCTAGCAATCAAAGTGCTGGAGGCACCTTTAAGCAGTTAAAGGGGTTAGTAGATCTTCATAGGTTCATAGGTTCGTAGATTAGTACTAAGCTAACTGCCCTTGCGAGCCATTGTAAGCATAGCCAATTATCCCTTGTGAGACTCAAACCCTGCACCTTGTGTTTGTAAGGCAAACACCTTAACCATTAGGCCACCCTCCCAACCCCTGGTGGGAGCCAGGCTGTGTTGCAGATTCTGGTTGCTGCATATATCTTCACTGTTTCCTGTAGTGAGTGTGTATGGCTACTGAGACCTACAACTATATT
>NC_056732.1:1491261225-1491281049 GCF_019279795.1 Protopterus annectens
AAATAAGCCTTAGACTGAATAGTCACATTACCAATTGGATAATAATATTGCACAATAATAATTGGACACCCTTTTAAGAGCTTTTTAGTAGCTGATAATATTAGCTGATGGTGGCAGAAAATTACTACCGTATAGTCTGGGTAAAGGGGCACAGCTGGAATATCTGTGTCAGCCTTTCCCAGGAGTGTCTGTGAAATTGTATAAATACTTATCTTAAAGTGTGGGTGTGTGTCAGCAACCTGGGCAGGGACACGAAGCACTGGTTGGACAGAGAGGATACTGGATGTTAGCTTGCCAGCTAGGCTGAGGTTTGGACCCTATAGCTGTGCCAGTGGAGAGTCTTATTGAGGAACTGGTGAGCAAGGGAGCAACCAGCCCCAAACTGACTGTGATCTCTGTGTGCACTTAAGGGAAATTGTACTTTACTGTGTGTATTACTTATCCTTTCCTCTTATAGGAGACAACCTCCCTGGTGTTAGTGGTGAGGACTGAGGCTCCTTGATTGCTGGGCTAGGGCATAGTCATCAAATATTGGTGGCAGTGGTTGGGATATCCTATCACATATTGGTTTGCTGTGGTGGGATCCACATCACATATTGATTAGTTGGCAAACACTAATTGGCTTGTAGTGGTGTGGGTAGAGCAAATTCCTGTAGCTTATGTACAGTGATCTCTAAAAGTGTATTGTACTCTAAAACAGCCACACAGTGTATACTCAGAGTTCAGATTACAATTGTTTTACTTCTTTTGTTAGCTTAGTGTTAGTCAGGGTGAGCAGGCAGCATATATGCAGAGGAGTATGGAAAGCAGACAAGGAGCCAGCTGGCGGAGATGTGCCAGGCTAGGAGACTGGTGCATGGAAACCTGACTAAGGCAGACCTGATTACAGCCTTGGTTACAGCTGCATCAGAAAACAGCAGCCTGGAGGACAATCAGACTGACAGTGGAGATACAATATCCTCGGAGAATGGACAGCTCAACCTTTCTGCAGTGGACTTAAAAATCCAGCTGGAGCTAAAGAGACTTGAGTTGGAGGCTAGGCATATGGAACTAGAAGCAGGCGAGAAAATGAGGAGCCTACAAGCTGAGGAAAATGAACGGCAGAGGAGGCATGAGAGGGAAATGCTGACTCTTCGCCAGAGTCATAGAGGTAATGGGGAAGGGAGTAACCGGACCCTAGAAGCACAAAAGGTCAGTAAATTTCTTCCACAGTTTAAAGAGGGGGATCATTTTGATAGCTTCATTCATATGTTTGAGCGGGTATGTAAACAGTATGAAGTTGACCAAGGGCTCTGTGTATGTTTTCTGACCCCCTTACTCCATGGTAAAGCTGAAACTTCTTTAGAAAAAATGCATGACACTGACTGTTTTGATTATACTGCTGTAAAAAGACACTTGTTGGAATGTTTTAAGCTAACACCTGAAATGTATAGGAAAAAGTTTCTTTAGCATAGATGCAAGGCAGATGAAAATGTATGTGAATATGTTGCTGAACTGAGTACTTATTTTCATAGCTGGGTGAGTGGATGTCAGGTCACCACTTTTGAAGGGCTGGCAGACCTTTTGGTAAGGGAACAAGCCCTTAGCGCTTTGCCTGAGGACATGAGGATCTGGTTAGCTGATAGACAGTGTGCTACTTCAGAGGAGTTGGGGAAGAAGGGAGACTTATACCTAGCAAGCAGGGCAGCCCTGCACAGGAAAGGGACCCCCAGTACTGTTCATGGGACTAAAGGAACCCATGGTGGGCAGCGCAGACTGCCCCAACAGAATCTGCCAGTAGCAGGGGAAGCCACTAGTCCAGGTACACATCTAGGAGCTAGGGGTAAATGTTTTGAATGCAACCAGTGGGGCCATGTGACATACAGATGTCCACTGAGGTAAGGTGGGGAACCAAAGGTGAGGGAGCTAGTAAGTGGTAAAGACAAAATGCCAACAGTGGGTTGTCTTCAGACAACAGGGGTATGGAACTACTATCCTGCAGATGTCCTGAGAGGGAAGGGTTTGGATGAGGCAGTACTATGTACTTATGCAGTTACATGCAGTGAGGCTTGGAGACAAGCATGTGGGTCTGGTAGCCTGGGGATACTCAGACAGACTGCATACTTGGAGCCAGGACTGCAGAGGTGGTAACTTCAGGGAGTGAGCTACGCTGTATCAGTGAGAGTGAATGTGAGCCACAGCTGCTTGTGGGTACTGATGTTCCCTTGGACAGGGTAGCTGCAAAGGTAGAGGTGAGTAGTAGTCCCCAGGCTGACAGTGAGGCACCTCTGTCAGGATGCCAGACTTCCTGTGGGAGCTGGGAAGGGTTACAAGGAGAGACTTGAGACAGGCTCAGCTCTCAGACCCTACATTGCAAGGCCTGAGGCAGGTAGCTAGGGAGGCACCTGATTCTCAAGGGAAGGGGGAATTTGTATACTGGAACATAGGGTTACTTTATAGAGAGTGGACCGCTGAGGGAGGGCTAGAAGGTGAGAGAGTACAGCAGTTGGTAGTGCCTAGAGCTTACCGTCTGGCACTTCTAGCCATAGCCCATGATATTCCCTTTGCAGGTCATATGGGCATAAAGCATACAAAGAGGCATATTATGCAAAACTTCTATTGGACTGGAATTTCCAGAGATGTAACAGGATACTGCAGGACCTGTAAGCAGTGCCAAAAGGTAGGCAAGGCAGGAGACAAGGTGAAAGCTCCTTTGATTCCTTTGCCTGTGATTGAGGATCCATTTCAGAGGGTAGCTATGGATATTGTGGTTCCTCTGAGTACCCCAAGTTCCACAGGGAAAACGTATATCCTAGTGGTAGTGGATTATGCTACACGATACCCTGAGGCAGTGACTTTGTCCTCCATTGAGGCCAATAAAGTGTCAAATGCTTTGCTAGAGATTTTCAGTAGGGTAGGTTTCCCAAAGGAAATACTGTCTGGCAGAGGTGCCAATGTTATGTCAGACCTGCTGGCTTGTCTGTGGAAGTCCTGTGGGATGAAGCACATGAAGACCACCTCCTACCATCCCCAGACTAATGGTCTTGTTAAGAGGTTAAACTCTACAATCAAGTCCATGCTATGGGTATTTGCAGATCAGTTTAAGAGGGAGTGGGACAAATATTTGCCCCATCTGTTTGCTTACAGAGAGGTTCTCCAGGAATCCACAGGTTTTTCACCCTTTGAGTTGCTGTATGGGTATAGCATGAGGGGACCTCTAGATTTAATTCGAGATGAGTGGGAAGGTGAGTGTGAGTCTCACAAGGAGTCTGTTGTGGCATATGTCCTGAACCTCAGGACAAGGCTCAGGGAACGCATGGGCTTGGCCCAGAAGAATCTGGCAGAAGTCCAACAACAGAAAAAGGTGTGGTATGACAGGAATGCTCGAGCTAGAGAATATGCTGTAGGGCAGTAAGTGATGGTTCTCATTCCTGTCAGACACAACAAGTTGCAAGCAGCTTGGGAGGGACCCTACAAGGTGGTAAGAAAGGTAAGTGATGTTAACTACATAGTGGAACTGTTAGGCAGAAGGCAGGGGCACAAATTGTATCATGTTAACATGATGAAACCTTACCATGATAGGGAGGCCCTTGTGCTGAGCATTTGCAGTGGATTGCAGGAGGAGTCTGAGAGAGATCTTGTGACTGATCTCCTCATTGAGGCTCGGGCTGACACCTCAGTGGAAGGGGTAACAATTTCCCCGCAGCTATCTCCTACCCAGGTTCGAGAAATCCAAGCAGTGTTACAGGACTTTGGAGGCATGTTCACTGGGAAACCAGGGAGCACCCACCTGGTGCAGCACCAGGTGGATACAGGACCCCAAAAGCCTATCAGGCAGGTCCCTTATAGGGTGCCTGAGAGTCAAACAGACTCTGAGGGAAGAGGTACAGGAGATGTTGGAACTAGGGGTGATTCAGGAGTCCAACAGTCCCTGGGCCTCCCCAGTGGTACTGGTGCCAAAGAAGGATAGAAGCACCAGGTTCTGTGTGGATTACAGGAAATTAAATAGTCGCACAGAGGCAGATGCTTACCCCATGCCTAGGACAGATGAGGCCCTTGAGCAGCTGGGTGGGGCTAAGTATCTTTACAACCATTGATCTTGCCAAGGGTTATTGGCAGGTGCCCTTGACTCTCAGTGTTAGAGAAGTCAGCCTTTGTGACTCCCTTTGGCTTGTCTAAGTTCACAAAAATGCCCTTTGGGATGAAGAATGCCACAGCGACTTTCCAGAGTCTGGTGGATAATATCCTAGCAGGAGCAGGAGGGTTTGCCCTTGCTTACATGGGTGATATTGCTATCTACAGCCATTCCTGCAAGAGCACCTTCAGCATTTCAGGGAGGTGCTGGGCAGACTACAGAGGGCAGGGTTGACCATTAAGCCAAGCAAATGTCAGGTGGGTATGGCAGAGGTCTCCTACCTAGGACATAGAGTGGGGAGTGGTAAGATAAGGCCAGAACCTGCCAAAGTGGATGCCATTCAGAATGGCTTGCACCTGTTACCAAAAAGCAGGTGAGGGCATTCTTAGGAACAGCAGGGTACTACAGAAAGTTTGTTCCCAATTATAGTACCATAGCTGCTCCCCTCACAGACCTGACAATGAAGAACAGGCCAGATAAGGTAGTGTGGACCCCCGCATGTAAGCAGGCATTTCAGAAGCTTAAAGAAGCTTTGGGAGAACCCCCTGTGTTAGCCAGTCCAGACTATAGCAAAGAATTTGTTGTGCAGGCAGATGCTTCAAACTATGGGATGGGGGCTGTACTTAGCCAGATTTCTTCAGAGGGAGAAGAGCACCCAGTGGTTTATCTCAGTCGTAGGCTCCAACCCAGTGAGGAATGCTATGCAGCAGTAGAAAAGGAATGTCCAGCCATAGTGTGGGCACTGCAGAAATGTCAGCCTTATATGTATGGAAGAAAATTCACTGTGATGACAGATCACAACCCCCTAACATGGTTAAACAGAGCCAGTCAACAAAATGCCAAGTTGCTAAGATGGAGCCTGGGGTTGCAAGCATATGATGTCAGTGCAGCACGGCAGTGGGAATAGCAATGCCAATGCAGATGGGTTCTCAAGACAGGGAATGGGGTGAGGTACACTCAGATAGACCTGACACTCTGAAGCGATCTTTCTCAAGGGGCACTTGAAAAACTTGCTTGATTTCCCCGGGGAGGAAGAGATGTGAAGCTTGGAGGAAGATGGGCAAAGGCTGCCAGCCTAGTCAAATAGAATTTGATACGTAATTCTATCAATTGCATAAATACATATAAAATACAGGCTTGTGTTTTTAAATGAAAGAAAACACTGTAAAATGTGAACTTCAAGATTGTTGCAACATTGCCATCTGCTGTAAGGAAAACCAAGCAAAGCATTTCAAATGTGTCTTTTGAAGATGAAAAGATGTTATGAATCTCTTTGATGTTTACAAGTCAGCTCCAGTGAGACTGGATGAAGGCTTCAGGCCCATTGTTTTAAGATTAAAGTTAAGGGCCATAATTTACACGTGGAAGGTGCTTTATTGCTCTGGTTTCAGCTAGAGTGTATATGTGAAATGCCTTTTGCCTTTTATTGTAGTCTCCTGAGCAGGTGTTAACTTGCTAAATAATGCAGTTTGTGGCCTGGCAACTCCAATCCTATCTGTCAAAATGAGGTAATTTGGGAGGGCCTCAGCAGAGCTGTTGGTCAGTGTTTAAAAACTATTGTTCGGTGAGAGACTGGAAGTATTTTGACCTTGGACATCTAACCCCACTGCTTATACCTTATGTGTGTAAGATTATAGCACTGTGTTTTCTCTTAAGAATAGCTAAAGATTAGAAAGTTAGATTAAGTATTTTTCTTTGACATCAGACCTGTCCTACTGTATTATTTTAAGTATCTGTGTGATCTCTGAACTCTTAGATATCTCTGTGGTGTAGTAGTATTGTCTTGTGTTTTAATTATTTATTATTAAATATTTTAAAAACCTTTACATGTGGCTGGTTTGTATAGAGAATTAGGCTCTAGAGTACGTTGCACATTTATAGAGTTCATTGTGATAGGCCACTCTAAAATAAGCCATAGACTGAATAGTCACATTACCAATTGGATAATAATATTGCACAGTAATAATTGGACAGCCTTTTTAGGGCCTTTTAGTAGCTGATAATATTAGCTGGTAGTGGCAGAAATTACTACTGTATAGTCTAGGTAAAGGGGCAGAGCTAACGATCTGTGTCAGCCTTTCCCAGGAGTGTCTGTGAAATTGTATAAATACTTATCTCAAAGTTTGGGTGTGTGTCAGCTACCTGGGCAGGGACACGAAGCACTGGCTGGACTGGAGATTAGCTTGCCAGCTAGGCTGAGATCTGGACCCTTTAGCTATGCCAGTGGGGAGTCTTATTGGGGACCTGGTGAGCAAGGGAGCAACCAGCCCCAGACTGACTGTGATCTCTGTGTGCACTTAAGGGAAATTGTACTTTATTGTGTGTATTAGTTATCCTTCCCTCTTCTAGGAAACAACCTCCCTGGTGTTAGCGGTGAGGATTGAGGCTCCTTGATTGCTGAGCCAGAGCACGGTCATCACGGACCCATATACTGTGTTTGTGTATAAATACACACATGTACATATATATATATATATATATATATATATATATATATATATATATATATATATATATGGGTCTAATTGAGTCCAACGAAAGACCAGAAGATCGAAATCCGGAACACTGAGACGAAAACAACGAAACAGCAGAACACCGAAAAGCACGAAATTCAAAATCACGATGTTACGGGAGTTTGAATTAGCGCTTTTTGTGTTCTGCTGTAGGTAAGTGTGTGTGTGTGAGTTTATTTGTGAGGGGGAAATGCTGTGTGTAAGTGTGTGTTGTAACTGTGGTGTGTGTGTGTGTGTGTGTGTGTGTGTGTGTGTGTGTGTGTGTGTGTGTGTGTGTGTGTGTGTGTGAGACTGTAATGTGTGGGTGTGTGTTTGCCTTGTGTGTCAGTTTGTGCAATCTCGGAGTTAGAATATTAAAGTAGGGGGGTGTGGGGGGGCGCAGCCTGCCTATCATTAGTGTAAGGTGTTTTGTTTAGTAGTGTGGTGCAGTTGTGTGTGTGTTTTTATGTGTATGTGTGTTTTGTAAACGTATGTGTTTTTCAGTGTTCTGGGGTTTTGTTGTTTTTGTCTCAGTGCTCTGTGTTTCGTTTTTCTGGTTTTTCATTGTTACGAAGTAGACCCATATATATATATATATATATATATATATATATATATATATATATATATATATATTTATGGATCTACCTCAGAAGATCGACAGACCATTTGATCAACATTCATTTGGACGACAGCTCATTTGGTCGAAAACCAGTATTCAAGGCTCATAACAGGGATTTGCCCCCCTCCCCAATGTTGTGCGACCCTGGAGTTGGTATATATAGTTAGGGGGAGTGTGGGGGGCACAGCCCCCCACATATGGGGTGTGGGGGGGGGTGAAGCCCTCCACCTATTACCATTTAAAAATATGAAAATACAACAAAAACTACATATTTTAAACAAAAATAGGTGGGGGCTTAGCCCCCAACACCCTCCAATGTGGGAAAGAATTTGCTTAAAAGTTGCTTCGATATTTTGCCTTTTCAGTCTTTTATGTTCGACCAAGATGCATTCTGGCCTTGTAATAAGAATCCAAGAAAGGGTCTATATTACAGCACCGAGTGCTTAAAACAGAGAATGGTGATTAATTGACCCTATGTAAGTGAAAGCTTACAATGTTGAACTGTCAGAACAGCGATTTTTTCCAAGGGAAAAAAAAAATCGCTGTTCCAAGAAAAAAAAAAAAAAGAAAACACTTTAAAACATTACATTAAGTGGGGGGCTTTACCCCCCACCCCCCCCTACTTAAATAGACCAACTTTGAGACTGCAATACAGTGCCGAAAATGGCAAAATAACGAAGAGGTCAAGCGAATTCTTTCCATGGGAAAGAATTTGCTTAAAAGCCGCTTCGATATTTTGCCTTTTCAGTCTTTTATGTTCGACCAAGACGCATTCAAAAGAATGCGTCTTCAGTCTTTGTAATAGGAACCCCAAAGAAACATCCCAACATATAATGCAACTTCAATAAGCTTTGTTGCTTAAAGGATGAAATACTGTATCTTCATGGTTATATGAAGAGATATTGCATCACTGGATACATGATGATATTTATTCTCTGCTGAGTATCTTTGCTTTATATATAACATTAAATACATGCACTATGTTTTGAATCTGGTGCTGAACACATTTATTCTCTTTAAGTCATCCTTTGAAAAAAGAACATTTATGTATTTTTTGACAATGAGAATAACATGTAATTAGAAATGAGATTTGGGTGGAGAGGTTATTCATTATCTGTTTTTTCAAACAATTTTGTATTGATATATTATGTTTGATGGTTGTTAAAAGCTGCTATATGCTTGCATGCCTTTAAATAACTGTTATATTCACAAGATTACTGTAATCTCCTTGTTATATTTCCTGTACTGAACCTGAAATAGGTCTTGCTGGATCAGTGCTTTATCCAGGTTAATAAATGCAAATAAATAAAAAAAAATAAAATATCCCCGGGATTCATGAACCTTGCGCCAGGCGCCCGCATAGCATCAGCGTTATAAAGCCAAATATGGCCACCGAGCGATTCAGGTATGAACCAATCCCACGTGCACTACCGGCGTGCGCTGGACCTGCGCCGCCCCCGGCGTAGGTATGCTAAACACACTGTGTGCGGTATTGCACCATGCAAATGAAGGCAAATAGCGATCCACGAAGTTGGGCGAAGCGTGGCGTAAGACCGCAATGTAAACCAAAAAAAACGGTTTACATTTACCCAAACATGACCAAGGAGTAATGGAAGGCTGTCAACGTCAGGTATCATACAGGTGCAATATGCCAATGGCGAAAGGCACCGAGAATGTCCAAAGAAAACATGCACAAACTGTAAATAATGACATAAATGTGATGTACGCAGAAACCACAGCAGAACCCCCGGATATGTGCACAGAAGGTGCAAAACAATGAAATAATATGAGAATGTCCTAAAAGAGCAGTATAATACACATCAGATGCACAGCCACCACACACCATAGTATGTATGGAAAGCCTCAACCCCAGCGCAAGGGTTGTCAAGGAGTGGCGGCAGTGTTCGGTGCCGTAACCATGTATTAGCAGTCAATGCCATGCAAATGAGGCAGATAATAGTGAATCGCAAAACCGGCCGGTGTAAGGATGGAGCAAACGGCGCAGCGGTAGTATACCGAGGAGTGGCCTACACGGAATACATGTCAATCGCAGAGGGGTGTGCCACTGTAGGAGGAAGCACATTGGAGGCCAGCAAACATGGGCTGTACAATGCACATCACAGCAGTAGGACCGGCGTGTGAGGAAATAGATGCGCTGAGAGTACATAATGCGTGCACAGATGCATGTGCACGAGGATGACTACGTTCCCCAACCCAGTCATGTGACGGCCTCCCCGTCAACAACCACGGATATAGGAATGTAATGCGGAGAATATGAGGAAATGCGGAAGCAGTGTAATTGGAGCCGTAATGAGCAATCAACACCAATCAATCCAGGAAGGGCAGACGGCGGCAGCTGACAACTCTGCATGCAGACTCCCGCAAAACGGGAAAGGGGAGGCATAGGAATGCAAAGATAGTAGGGGATGTAGTAGAAATGCAAAGAGCAAAGAACCGAAATAGCACAGCCAAGTACAGAGGTAGCATAACGGCGGCAGACAAAATGCATCATATGCCATGTGCCTGCAGGATGCACTGCAGGCAATAGTAGGTGCAACGTGCAGAAACAGTAATGTAAGATGCAAAGCTAAGCCAATGCAGGCAACTGTAATGTAACAGTAAAGGCAATACCGTTGCAGTTGCAACGGTAAAACACCGAAGATAATCCACAGATACGGCTGCACAGACACACCCAATGACATCACCGGGTATACAGCACAACAGTATAAAGTGTGAATGCACACAACACACAGCGTGATTTCCCAAACGCCGCACCATAGGGTGTAAACACACGGGGAACTTTTAATATGTATATGTTGGGTGCCGCCATGGCCGTGATGCATAGGTATGTGTCAGAGACAGACGGAGTTGCGGAGGAGGGTGCCGACAACTACCGTAGGCCTCATAGGAGAAGGAGAGTGTTCAGACCAAGGGTGACCTACCAGGGGCTGCAAGACCTGGAGATAGTAGAGCGCTACAGGGTGGACAGGGACACGTTACAGCAAATAGTGGAGCTGTGCCGCCCACGCCTGAGAACAAGAGACAACAGAGGGGAGCCCATCCCAGTGGACACAAAGGTATGTGTGAGCTTGCGAATACTGGCTACAGGTACCTTTCAAAGGCCAACCGGGGATATAATGGGTATCTCACAGGCATCAGCATCCAGGGTACTACACCAGTTCCTGGATGCCATGTTACGACATGCCCATGAGTATATAAACTTCCCCAGATCTCAGGAGGAGTTGGCTAGCAATATGCGCCACTTCCACCGTGTGGCACAATACCCGGAGGTAGTGGGTGCGATAGACTGTACACACATAGAAATCAAGTCACCGCCCGGGGAGCAGGGTAGACGCTACATAAACCGCAAGGGATACCCCTCCATCAATTGCCAGGTCGTGCAATGCGCAGGGCATTATCATGGATGTGTGTGCTGGCAGCCCTGGAAGCTACCACGACTCCCATATCTGGCATGCCTCACAGCTGTATCAGGTATTTGCCAGGGGGGACATCACACAAGGTCACCTTGTGGGGGATGCTGGCTATGCACTGGAGCCGTGGATGATGACACCCATCAGAAATGCACACACACACATGCAAGAACGCCATAATGAGGCACATGCACAAACCAGAATAATCATAGAGCGTGTGTTTGGGATGTTGAAATCACGGTTCCGGTGCTTGGATACATCCGGTGGAGCCTTGCAGTACTCTCCAGGCACATGTGCCCACATATTCATAGTATGTTGTATGCTACACAATATGATTCTGCGGAAACAGCTGCTGCAGGGACATAATGGTGTAGGGCCACCAAGCCCGCCACAACTGCCAAGGCAAGCACAGGCACAGGGCGTTCAGTGCCATGAACACACTGTGCCAGCCCCAGTAGGTAGACGGAGGCGTACCCAATATGCCTATGCCCTGGCAAAGAGGGAACGCATAGCACATACTTTGACAGCGTAGGCCCCATGGACTGACACCTCCTTACCTGCACACACAGTGAAATGGACGCCACACAAACATGTCCGCCTGTAATGTGTACCGTATGGGCGGACCTATGTGTGACTCCAACAAAGGCACCACCCAAACACTGCACACCTAATAGCCAGCAGAGCATGGAACGCCAACACCTCAACCGCACGCCAGTTCTACAGCAGACGGCGTAGCCGTATGCTGCCACTTTCGCCGCAAGTCGACTACATATGTACTTATGTGCATACACAGATACGGAAATAGATATCATTACACACGTAAAAATATATGTACACATACACAGATATAAAGTACAACAGGTTAATATGGAACCCAGGGATGCAAGTTTACAGATAAGTAAGACGCAAAATCTCCACATAGTAAACATAGGGAACGACAACCCGATCATCCGGGAGGGTGGGCAGAGCAGGGAACGCCAGCCATGGAAATGTCAACCTGCATCAATACATATCCGCGGGTCGGGATGATCGCCAGGCCACGGTACAGTAACGGGATATGTGCGTGTCATATCCATAGGATATGAGTGCGGAGGTACACACCGCCACCGGCGATGTGGCCAACGTAGGTACTGTGTGCAACCGTCGGTGCGAAAGCGGCAATCATACCTGTCAAGTGTATGTCATTATGAGGAACGTACCTCATTTGGGGTCTAAAACAGTTCATGTTCCTCGAAGTTCCTCAAAGTTCCACATTGAAATAGTCTGTCACACATTCATTGTTAGGAATGTATTTAAATGAAATCCTGGTAAATAGAAATTAATCATAGTAATTCATTAAAGGTTCTTCTTTGTAAGTAAATCAGCATATTTTAACCATCCTATGACCTTCTTAGCTGAAGTTGTTAGTAAGCCATTAGTATGTGTTCCACATTTTGCCCATTTGTTCCACATTATGAATGTGTGTGTTCCTCGTTTTGGAAATGGAAGGTTGAGAGCTATGGCGGCAATATGTGTATGTGTGAGGTGAGGTTGTCGTGTGTTCCGCTGTGTGTGTGTAATGTGTGTGCCACTGTAAAATGTGTATGTAGGTGACATGTCACAGGCGGAGTGTAATAACATGCGTAGGCATACAGTACAGGAACCATAGGCGTATGTACAGCAGTACCCACAAAGTAGTACTGACATCTCCTCAGTGGCTAGGCGTGGCGGCGTAAAACGATGCAAAGCGGAAATGTCCCAGAATGTACCACAGGACCATAGCCAACAGGAGATGCAAAGGACGCATGTACAAACCATGACCGTATGTATGGTGGCCATATGGTAGACTCAACACGATACGTCGGCAATGTTACACAGCATCAGGCATGTACGGCGAAAATACGCATGTGCTATCCCGGCACCGATCGTGGCCACCTACGGTCCCGTAAATACCGCTGTGTGTTCCACGACCGTTAAGTAAGCAAGCGCCACGAATAGGAGGCAACCGGTAGCATACAGGCCGTCCCAAGTACAGGACCACAATCACTGTAACTATCAGTGACAAAATGCCAATGGATAGTAGGCACGGACGAACATCCGCAGATATATAACCGATGTGAAGGAGGAATACGTGCAGGAAGCAAACATGCAGGCGATACCGACACCACACGACATCAACAAAACAAACATTCCCAGAACAACAGACAGGTAACCTGCAGCTCCCCAAGCAGGGATGGAGCACACACACAAGCATATCTTGTATGTATAAATGCAAGACCCACACCCTGTACCCGTCACCCACATCCGCAGATATACCCCATCGCACATATCAAAGGGATAACAGCCAAAACCGTAGCAAAAACATACAGGCAGTCAATGACAGCGGCATACCCACAACAAGCTGCGTGGGAAACACTAGCAGCAGCTGATGCATCCTTGCATCCGTTGTGTACAGGAATATAACAGCTATGTTACACATCTGAATGCACAACGCCATCAACAGATGCCGCCAGGACACGGACACCCACATGTCGAACAGAATACCATACCCAACACACACAATCCACGGCTAACACCACAGCGAAATGTACCTGACACCACACATAGCGGATGCAGTCACACAAACATGATACAATACATACCATCCCCACGAAGGTATTGCAAATAACCAACGCCCACACGAGGAATGAACCATGGCCTAGTGCCGACGCGTAACGCATTTAATGGAGGGGGATCACCGGTGATATGCGCATAAGTACACACCGAGGAACAGCTATTGGCGTGATGAACCCACATGCCTCAGGTGATGACGAATATAAGGAAGACTCCCTGGATATTCAAATCGTATGTTCATACCGAACAAATACTGAATACAAAAGAAGGAGAAGCAAGCAAGTACTGACGAATACAGAACCAAAGGCCGGAAAGGTATGTCGAACCCACGAGATGTACTGTTGTGTAACGCATGATACGTATGACGAATCTGTACAGTATGTGAACGGTGTGTGTAAGTAAAGATACCTGTCCATCAGGCAGAGAGTGGTGAAAGTTGGTTATGTAATGCTAAGCTGCGCAGCATACCAACGACTGTGGACAACGTGTGCACAGCAGTGGGACAACATGTACACAGCCGGGATAACCCCAGGTTAGGCTTGCCACCTTTTCAAATGGCCAAAGTGGGACATTTTCGGGACACACATCAGATGTTACAAGCGGACACATACCCATGGTCAGTACAAAGGGTAGAACTTTACTCTTTTGCCTAAATAAAAGCGTATTCTTGTAGCAGTTTAGTTGCTTATTGTGTTTCTTGTAACATTTAGGTATTTTACATACATAAATAACTATGTTATGCAACTATTACATAAAATATGGGACATAATTATGTCCTACAATCTCAGGACATTTGCCATTTGTAATATGTTTTGTCAGGACACAACTGCCCAAAGAGGGACTGTCCCTTGCAAAGTGGGACAGGTGGTAACCCTACCCCAGGTCCGCCATAGGGATTTCAAACACAGAACAATGCCACCACCCACGCTGATGCTGGCAGTGGATATCCAACAATGAAGTGCCACAGCAGGGGATAGGACATGTATGTATAGTGTCACAGCACACATGTGTATGGGCATATACCGTCGATGTCATACGGAATGTGCGCACGACGTGCACGTATGCCTCGCAGTAGGGGTGACTATGTCAATTATGTGTAATGCAAAGCTGTCATGATGGATATGTTCAGAAATCATATACAGTATCACAGGCATAGCATGCATGATGGAGGGATGGCCTAATGTTATGTACATAAACAGGATATGTATGGCCTGCACATATGGGACAGAGTAGTAGCAGAATAGGTACCCGAAATGGAGGGAACAGCAAGTAACCGTGTCCAAACGTTCTATAGCAGGTGCAATGTGTGCAACAATGATGTCTGGCAAGGCCGTGTGTAAACACATGTGCAATGTACACAGTAGTGTCACCCCTCCCCCATGGTAGTGTCCACTGAACAGCAGAGGTGGATGTCAACTGTATGTCTATACTGTACTGCCACTGTGGTGGTACCATGGGTCTGTGTCACCCTACCAGCAAGGGAGCTATCACATGACCAGTGACACAGTGTGTCCCTGTGGGATGTGCACAGGACCTATGTCCCACAGCACGGTGTGTGTCCAGTCTGCGGAGGTCACACAGATGCCCAGGCTGGGCAATGTGGCATGTGTGCATACATGCAGGAGTGCTCCATTCACCCTGCCCACTGCAAACGCCATGTAGGAGTACTACATGCATCAGTAATGCGGAGAACATGGCCCATGGCAGAGTAGATGACACTCCTGTGTTAGTGGTATGCAGGTGAGTACAGATGTGTTTCACGACTGTCATTTGCATATGTAAACTGTCTGAGCCAGGTAGACATCACGGCATGAGTATACTGTGACATGTAAAGTTGTATCCATTGTGTAAGGTACACCACACATGTGTTATTGTAACATTGCCCGCGTGTACATGTGTGTATGGCACAGGTACAAGGGCACCCAATGTATCAGCTAGACATACAGTCCAGAAATGTGTGGCCCTGCACATGTGTACCCACGCCATAGTGGAATATGGCAACCACAGCACCATGTGGGGCATGTGTGTGTACAGCAACCATGTACAATGTGATATGCATGTATAGGGACAGTATCCATGTGATACACAGTGCATGACTGTCACTATGCAAAGGTGATGTGTATGCACTATGTGTGATGTAACTGATGCAATGACATCCACATGATATATCTGCCACACTGACATCTGTATGGTTGTTAGCAGTATGAGTAGGTTGAGCTAGAATGCTGCCAGGTATGTACATGTGGTATATGTAGGCATGGACAGTACTGTGTGACAGCATGTAGTGTTTGTAAGCAAATAGTGAGCATGAGGGGCCACATGACTGAGGACTGTGCAATGTCACATGTACCTGACATGTTGTAGTTAGCATGATATGCCTGCACCACTGTGTGACCTGTACAGGAGTCACATGGTGTAACATCCTGAGACATAGGGTATGATGTGATGCTGGATGCGGACATTGGCAATACCATAATGTGGAATGGCGCTGAAGGGCAAAGAGCGGATAATGTGTGATTTGTTACCCTCTGTACCACACCAACCACCCATGCAATGGTATGACAGGTGGCCAGCATGTGGATGTGGTGTGCTGTGGCACAGAAGCCCAACAAGGGTGCCAGTAAAGGCATGGAGGTCGTCAATGAGTGTGTGAAGCATGTATGTGAGGATGTGGCCCAGTGCCATACTGAATGGCCCAGTCATGGGTGTACAAATGCAGCCCCATATGTGCAATGCAGTACCACCCATGTGTAGTGTGTTAGATGTGGTAGTGTGGTGGTCAGGGTACACAACGTCCATGAACGGGCTAGCAGTCAATGCAGTGTGCTGCTGCAGAGACATAACACAGCCAGGTTGGCGGGATACAACAACTACGGAGATCGGAGGTGACATTGGGACCGTGTCCTAGGACATAACGTGTGCATGGCAGTACCATGTATGTGTCCACAGGGTTAATATAATGTCCAGCCATGGAGTGGAACCCTGTCGTGAGTGAGAGTGTGTATTGTTGGTAGGTACCCCATTGGCAGGCACGATGCCAGCAACATCTGTGTTGGCAATGCCTGCATGAGTGTTGTATGCTGCATTGAATGTGGATGTAGCCAAACAGCAGAGACATACCACCACACTGTGTGAGGGCCCACACAGCAATGTATGGCAGTCATGTGTAGGTAGCTAGCTGTGGAGTATGTGATGCACCATGAGGACCCACCGTGACTGTCAAGTGACGCACCACACACATGTGAACATAACTACTGTGCAACAGCCTGCACATGTGCCCATACAGCACATGTGCATGGAACAGGAATACCACTGTGGCGTCTGTGAAAAGGCCAGTACCACCATGTCTCTGTGTGGAATAGCATGGTCCCTACCAGTGCGTAAATGTAGCGGAAGTGCACTGTGATATGTGTTGGCATAGTCACGTATACTGTCCATCGTATGGGGTGCCATGCCATCAACTACCTCTGTCAGTGGATGTCGGTAGTACCGGCTGTAGAGCGTATGTACCATGCATGTTGCGATGGTCGTGTGTCTAGGGCGTGGCTAGCAGGGCTGAGAAGCATGGATGTTCAGCAAACAGAGTGGGGATGTCTGTAGGTATAGCACACAGACACATGGAGGTATGGTGCATGCCGAGGGTAGTGCAGGTATGGTATGTGTTGTGTAATGTGTCACCCAGCTATGCGTACTGCATGGCCAAGCATGTGTGGGTACATGGGAGTCCTTACTAGGTTAGTGCGTGTTGCTGTCAGTACATGGCAGTAGCAACTGTCCCAGGTGCAATGTACAGTATGACAACACGGCCAGCATGTAACCTGTGGTGTACAGTGTATTCACCGTCGCGTGTCACAATGTGTGTAGCGGTCCTGAACATGGGTATCTGAACATGGATTACCTATGATGCAATGTGTCTCGGGAATATACAGTATGTGTGTAAATCACTGTGTGGTGTGGGAACCACCCACCCGTGTGTGTTGCAGTCCAGGTATGTGCCTGGGAGGTATGATCTGTGTACAATCTGGACTGGCAGGTGTGCTGTGTAGGGCATGGAGGCAGGTCCCAGGCACTGCAGATAAATGACATGCATGCCGTACTGTGTGTGCAGTGCTTGTGTACAGCACAGTGGAGGGTGTAAGCATTGTCACACATCACTGCATGCTGTGCCTGCCTGTGACAGCCCTGCCGGAGACAGACATGTGACACTGCTGCACAGGCAGCATAGCATGTGAAGATGTACATGTGGGCTGCACACCTTAGGCAGATGTCCGCAGGTCATGTGTGCCACGGTAGTGTGGTTGAACACGACTGTCAGACTGGACAAACACCACATGCCTGCATAAGTACAGTATGACCATAGTCAACAGTCCCAGTGACAGAGTAGGCCAATGTACAGTATCCCTGTGTGCAGACCACTGGCTACTGGACACCTGGCTAGACACACACCCGGAGGGTTAATTCACCATTGAGCCATCACATGTCCCAGTCCATGTGGCCCATACAATGTCATCACAGGGTGGTCACAATAGCAGGTGGCAAGGCAGACATGGTGTACCAGGTGATGTGTCATGCGTGCATATGTTGAGTAGCACAGCCATTCACATGTCCGCAACATACTGGTGCACGATGTATACTGTTACATGATGTGTGGGACTGCACTGTCACCCACTACAGGGCCATCTGACACAGGTGTGTTGTGACAGGTGTAACCCATGTATGCACAGGATACACACTGCTGTTGTAGGCAGCCATGCTGGTGGCTACCAGTGGTACATGCAGTGGTCATACAGCCATACTGCACACAGTGTTCATGCAGGAATGTCCATTGTTGTGGACAATGTGCTGCTATGTGAAGGTAGGTGTGTGTTGTGAATGTTACACATCCAGATGACACCATCTGGCGCAGTCATGGTTGTCAACACCATAACACACATCCACAGCAGTCAGAACCCAGTCCTGACAATGTGTGTCAGTCACCCTCGTACTGTGTGACATATGTGCACATGGCGGAACACCTCCCACTGTCATCTAAGATGGCTACATGATGGCTGGAATGTGCTGTGGAAATGTACAATGCTGGTAGCCCAATGAAGTACCTGGAATCACACACAGTACGCTATGGCAGCCATGTAAACCATGCACTACAATGACCGCCCAACAGACACAAACAATGCATTGACATGTGGAACATGTGCACATGACAACCCCCAATGAGGTATGTTGCACATATTGATGTACAATTGTCATCTATGGCCATAGCATGGATGCAGACGCACATACGGCAATGCTCGTGTACATGTGATAGTAGCTGTACAGCCACATGTCCTGCATAGCTGTCATGTAGGGTAGCTGTGGCATGTGACCGCTGGACATGCCCGTACAATTGACCATGTCCCACAGGAGATGTGTTGTGTGTACCACATGTGATGTGCCGACAACAAGCTGTGACGTGTACGGCTGCCGGTGTACCTGTGTGACATTGTCTGTGATGGGTGCAAAGGCATATCGTATCGTATTGCATGCCCACAAGCCCCACATAGGTGCATAGCCTGAACATACAATACAAGGAGGGTGTGGGATGATAGCAACCACAGGAGGAGATGGGTACGGACAGCCCACAACCACATGTACGTTGTTCACGTCCACGACACATGAGCATCTGAGAGGCTAGCGTTACAGCTGTACAGGGTTGCATGCATATATGTTCAGCAACATCCCTGTGTGTCCCACCACTGGCCCGTGGACCGATGGACACCAACCAAATGTGCAGATATGAGATGTGCACAGCACATCACAGATGCCTACTGTAGAACAGGCTTACCATGTAGACATGTGCACAGTAGGTCTGCGCCAGCTGCAGTCAAACACGTTATGTGCTGAACCACAGCAATAGTCCAGGCCATGCCACAGATGGACGTGCATGCATCTGTGTATGTATGGCTGTGAATGTTTCCGGCATAGCAATATAGCTGTGTCACCGTTGTGAACAACAATATGAATGGGCTGTATGTGTGAGGGGTGCGTCATACGTGTATGGTCAGATCGACGATACCATCAGTGACCCTGCTATGTGAACATCCCTGTCCCCATACATGGATACCTATGCTGTGCCCAACACCACATTCACAGAGGGAGGGATGGTGGTGTGTAGTGCAGCAGCAGACATGGGCGTGGCAGCAGGCACTGGATGTACACATATGTGGTACCCACATCAGTGCAGGCAACCATCCATGTGCACGGGATAGCGGTGTGTGTCCACATACAGCACTGTGTTGATCAATATCCCAGCACATAGCACCTGCCAGGGTTACAGTGTATGCATGGATGTGTGATACCTGCATGCACCAGACACACCCTCAGCAAGCAGTGTGCAGCATACCTCGCTTGAGGCCAGTGTCCACACCATGGTGATAGACATGTTGAATGTCCATATACACATAGCAATGACATACGGAATGGACAGCCACCCTGCCAATATCGGCAACCCCAGGTGGATCACAACTCAGTGCCATGTATGTGGCATACCCTGCCATACCATGCAGCCCTGCCCAGCAGCAAAGGCACTCTCACTAT
>NC_056732.1:1491281549-1491294049 GCF_019279795.1 Protopterus annectens
AGGTCTATCAACCTCAGCTATGTTCCGGGCTGTAATGCAGGTGCAGGCACAGGCACATATGGAACGGTACACCAGACAGGGTCTGAGGGAGCTTAGAGCATATCGCACCGCTATGAATGACACTATGCGTGACGTTGTGTCTGCCATCCGTAACATCAGCGAGGTCATTGATAGACGTTGGGGGGACACATTAGATCTGTTCCACAACTACATGTCCAGGAGCCAGGACACTGCAGGATGGTTGAGGTGCCGACGTGGATGTATGCCAGCAACATTATCAGCTGGCAGTCATCACGGATGACAACAAACCTGCAGCCGCTCCCATAGTACCAGTACCAGCCCCAGCAATTCTGGGTCTGTGCTGTCATTAGACCGTTCTAGAAGACCACGTGCATGTGGCTCTGGACAGTCCCAGCAGGGACATGTGTCGAGTCTCCAACCCACTGCTTCTGATGACAGTACCCAGTCTGGCTTAGTACCTGATACTGTCTGTAGCACCCCTTCCAGGGACAGGTACCATGTCCGTGGCCAGAGACAGTGATCTGTATGACCTGGTAGGTACAGTCTGTGGCTGTCCACAAACACCTGTATATGGCAGCCACATGGTGGAACTGTGTGCATGCATACACACACACATAATGCTAACACCTAGGGCTAACACATACACACACACATCGCAGCAACATTGCCCCATCTTGTACTGTTGTCCTTCACTAACACACACACACACACACACATACATGTCGATTGGATGTGTCAATGGCAGACTCTGGCAAACCAAGTACACACCCTGTGCATATGATGAAACTGTGCCACCTCCTGCCATCTGTAACATTGATGCTGGAACAGGATAGCATGGTACTGATGCACAGGGTGAATACATAGCACTGTAGTAATATTATCATGTTGTTAACAGTACAGTGTAATGATATTGTTGTGGGTATATTCGAGCATGCATGATGCATTAACTATGTTTGTCATTGCAATTTTGTATAAACAAGTGTTAATTCCCAAAGTCTACTGTCTGCACATATGCCACATGGCTGTTATGTGTACCTGTGCCTGCATGTGTTGAGGTGTGGACAGTACATGTGTGATGATTGCATCACCAATTTGCAGGTGTACAGTTGTGAACATGGCCAGCATGGAACATAACATGGTTTGACAGTATGCTGTGGGTGATACGGTTTCCACATGTCAATGGTCTGCATTCTGGTAGTATACACAGCTTACATAGCCTGACATTCAGTGGTCATCACAGGTGTCTCCTCAACTGATACACAGACGTAGGAACCTGGTGTCAGTGATATCCCTGCAGTACTACACTATACCAGTAGCCATTGTTAATGAGCCCCACACATCCCTGGGAACAATACCCTTTGGCATATAGCAGTCTCACGTGCATACCAACACACTATGGATATGTCCATCCACAACTACAAATGCATACAGTGGCCTACAATGCATTCTACACATGACACACTTAACCACCACAAGGTTATCATACGGACAGATACCTGTTGTCAAAGCCATGCTATATTGCTGTAACGCAACTGTGGCATTGTTACCGGCATGTAGTTAACATAGTATTCCAACAGTACCATGTAGGTGGTAGCACCCATCATGTAGAATGGGTAATGGTGTGTACATGTGGACAGGTGTTATCTTGTCTATCCTGTGATATTCACATTTCCAAAGGTATCCTGCAGTCCCTCGGTGTATCACCTAAGCAAGAAGGTGTCTGTATGCATATCGGCAACAGTTGCCATACACCTACACTGGATGGCCATCACTCACATACTTTGCTGTGTTTTAACATGTCTGACATATACTCCAGACATGAACCGTCACCCACATTAATCTATCAAAGCTTTCATGGGTGTGTGTCACATAGTTGGCCTAGAACATAGATCACTGCAGTAGCCTGCATTGTCACCAACATACATGTATGGCCTAAGGTCTGGTAAGCTGTGGCACATGGTGGCAAAGGTAACAACTGTATTCATATGGGGCAGGCTTCACGCATAGCAACTATTAAAGGTCACAGGTACATATCTGTATGTGGCAAACACATACCTGATGTGTGCATGGCAATTACTGTAATAATAATGTGTCATACAATAATAAAAGCAAAACACACAACACATTCACAAACTGTGTGACAAATGCACACAATGCATTTGTAGGATTTAAACGACTACCTAACTAGGTTATGGCATTTGAGAGAGAGAAGCATTAGCGCAGCATGCTATTTGCATTACTGGATGATTTCCCTTCTCCTGCTGTATTTATAGGGTGCTGACATCATCAGTCTTTCCAAAGAAGAATTACATCTTTTAGTGTGTTATCCTAGTCTTCAAAAAGGCCATTCCTTTCACAGGAATTTGCAGAATTCAAACCCCTACCTAACTATATTATGATACTTGAGAGAGACGCATTAGCACAGCGCGCTATTCGCATTACTGGATGATTTCCCTTCTCCTGCTGTATTTATAGGGTGCTGATATCATCAGTCTTTCCAAAGAGGAATGTACATCTTTTAGTGTGTTATCCCAGTCTTCAAAAAGGCCATTCCTTTCACAGAGAATTGCATACATACACACAACCCTGCCCCCCCCCCCCCACACACACACACATCATTTGCATGTTTCTGAGTAACATGTTTGATCATGACAGGGTTCCAGTATGTTAATATATGTGTCTGTTGTCATTTAACTGTGTGCAGAGGGCGGATTGCTGGATTGTGGGAGGTTCCTGGCTTAACATATACAACTGCCAGATATGTGTGACTGACTGCTATACTCAGACATGGCCTAAATGTGTGAGCATGCCCAGTTCAGGCTTTCCATAGTTTGCTGCCTGACATATGTCTCATTTATCCAAGTGTGTGAGCATGCCCAGTGTGACCTTTCCATATGTTGTGATCTGAAGTCCTCTACATTTGTGGTTGTGTGTGAACATGACCAATATTGACATTAATACTGTGTGTGCTGGAAGTCATGTTGTGTTCTTACTGCCAGACTCCTTTGTGTCATAACTCAACAGGGATTATGTTGTGCCTACAGGGTTTCCATGGGATAGTTTGCAAAGACTTGGCAACATTTTCTCATACTGGCTGAACTAGCGCCCGGTCTGGTGGACCCCAGCCATAAACAAACTCTACAACAAGAGGAGAAAGCTACTACATGACAGAGCAAAATCCCTAAAAGGGAAGGCATCTCTGATCACTACTAGCAAAAAACTACGATCACTCATAAAATCATCCAAGGCCAACTTTGAGAGAAAAATCGCGAATGACACAAAAGACAATCATAAGGCCTTCTTTAGCTATGTTAGAAACCTGGGTGGAAACTCCCAGATATGCTCAGAATTAGTCCAAAATGATACAAAAATCACTGAACCCACAGACATTGCCAACATACTGGCAGACAGGTTCAGTGCAAATTTCTCCTCCCTCCCCCCCAAAAGGAGAAATATCTATCCCACCAGAGTCTAGTCTCCCAAACATCTCAGATGCCCAGGTGAGAGCTGCTCTCTCTAAAGCAAAAAACACAGCATCAATGGGACCGGACGGTGTCCCCGGCTGTGTGCTACACGAACTCAATGAGGAACTAAACCCACACATAAGGCTGCTGTTTAATCTTAAATGTAGAAAAATGATCCACGTAGAGCAAATGCTCCCAGTAAGCAGCTATAAATAACGATACCAGTGACAAAAATCACTAGGAGCAAAGCAGAGGAAGGCTTGATCAATACTGTCCAAACTTGCATAAATTCCAAGAATATAAAACGAATCACCCACAGTCAACAGTCCATAAAGTTCAATAAAAAGTATATTTATTACGTGCACATACAGCAGTTGGTTAGCGCTTACAGCTTCATCAGACCAACTATAATTCTAACAAAGATGTTTATATACAATTAATGGCGGGAAACAATCACAAACATTTAAAGAGATATTCCTTCATTTAATAAAAAACTTATCAGCTTATTAAGAAATATATATTATAAAATATATGAATCAAGGAACCATCTCATAAAAAATTCATATAGTATCAATTAACATAAATACATAAAAACTTTAAAATTATAAAATTATTAACAAAATAAAAGACATCAATAGCTTGTGCAGAAATCACTCTTCGGTAAAAAAAAAAATATATATATATTTTAAACCTAACAACAACACAAACTATCACCTATCTAAAGCCATGAATAGAGACTCAATCTCTTGTCATCAGCTAACATGATATTGATCCTATATAGACTGAATAGGTCCAAGCCCCTACACTATAAAGATAAATGCATAAATACAATTTTAAAGTTATATAAACATCTTTGTTAGAATTATAGTTGGTCTGATGAAGCTGTAAGCGAAAGCGCTAACCAACTGCTGTATGTGCACGTAATAAATATACTTTTTATTGAACTTTATGGACTGTTGACTGTGGGTGATTCATTTTATATTCTTGGAATTTATGCAAGTTTGGACAGTATTGATCAAGCCTTCCTCTGCTTTGCTCCTAGTGATTTTTGTCACTGGTATTGCTGTTTAATCTTAGCCTTACTACAGGATACGTACCCAAAGAATGGCGTACGGCAACTGTGGTCCCACTCTACAAAGGCGGTGCTTCTACGGACCCTGGAAATTACCGCCCCATAAGCTTGACGTGTCTTGTCTGCAAAGCTATGGAGTGGATCATAATGGAACTCATAAATAAAGACATTGGGGACCTACAGACACTGGATCCTACCCTATTTGGCTTTGTCAAGGGCAGATCCTGCCTCTTGAACTTGGTCGACTTTTTCGAAACAGTCACTAAGGCCATTGATGAGGGTAAGGCAGTTCACACAGCCTACCTTGACCTAGCAAAAGCGTTCAACACAATACCCCACTTGGGCATCATAGAAAAGCTCACCAGCTTAGATGTAAACCCATATGTCACAAGATGGGTTGCAAACTGGCTCAAGGACAGAACCCACAGGGTTAGAGTTGCTGGTGCCATGTCAGACTCTAAGCCGGTCATGAGCAGTGTCTTACATGGCTCAGTCCTGGGCCCCCTCTTGTTCGGCATTTATTTTTCTGAAGTGCAGGCAAACATAGGGGGATTGTGGCTGACAAAATTTGCAGATGACTGCAAACTGGGCACCATAATTGACACTCCATCAGACACAGACATCCTCCAGAGAGGTCTCATAGAAATGGATAACTGGTGCCAGAGCCATGGCCTTAAGCTAAATGCCAAAAAATGTATAGTCATACCCTTTGGGAAAAACAAGGTAACCCCTAATTACCACATAGGTGGTAATCCATTAAACACGGAAGAAGTTATCAGGGACCTGGGGACCCAAGTTGACAGTAACCTCTCTTTGACACTCACATTGCCAAAGTGGTTAGGAAGACCTTCTACATTGCCCACCTGATCATGAAGGGATTCACATCCAGATCAGGAGAGGTCATTGTACCCCTGTACTCTTCACTTATCAGACCAATGATTGAGTACAACGCCCATTCGAATGTACCTTACCCGACACCTGCAGCAGTTGGAAAGACCCCAAAAGTTCCTCACCAAAAGGATAAAGGCTCAAACATATGTCATACACTGCCCGACTGAAGAAACTCCAGCTCTATTCAGTCGCATACCGTCTGCTCAGAGGTGATCTAGGCCTGACATACAAGGCCATGTCCAACCCTGAATTAATGGACATGCTCCACCTCAAAAAATCCAATTCTACCAGAGCCACGAGAGCAAGAGACTTAAACCTCAACACGGATATAAATAGGACGTGCTGGAGGGTCAGATTCATCACCCAGAGACTCCCTACACTATGGAACAGAATCCCAGTCCATGTGAGGCAGAGCCCCTCACTGACTCTGTTCAAGAGAAATCTTGACGAGTGGATGGGAGATCGTAGGTTTACCCCGGGAATCATCTCTGTGTCACTGCTGGACAGAGGCACAGCAAACTAATGGGTATAGTATTCTCACCCTAAGGGGTGGTGAAAGCCACACACACTCTGGCTAGGCTTATAAATGCCCTAGGGCAGATAGCCTAGTATGAACCTATGAACCTATGAACCTATGAATACTGCAATACTGTCATGGTGTAGTGGTTCAGCACTTTTACTATGGCGCACAGTATCATGGGTGTCAGTCCCATCACTGCTGCAAATGCTCATACTGAGCAGACCAGACTAGTTAAGGGCCAGTTGGGGAACTATGAGCATGTTGCATTTTGTTCAGCTATGGCCTACTTAAACCAGGCTTGTCCGACATTGCTGTGTATTCACCAACTTGGGTGGACATTGCCAAACATTACTCCACATTGACCACAGTTGTACTAGTTGGTGTGTGTGATTCTGTTCATAGGTTCATACTAGGCTATCTGCCCTAGGGCATTTATAATCCTAGCCAGAGTGTGTTTGGCTTTCAACACACATTGTAAGTGGAGTTTGCCATGACATTTTTCAAGGTTAGTATACTGTGCCTCTGGATAACAGTGACATAGAAGTGATACCCAGGGTAAACCTACAATCTCCCATCAACTCATCAGGATTCCTCTTAAACAGAGTCAATGAGGGACTCTGGCTAACCTGGAGTGGGAGTTTACTAAAAAGTGGGGGGAGCCTCTGGGTTATGAATCTGTCACTCCACCATGTCCTATTTATTTCAGTCCTGAGGTTCAGGTCTCTTGAGCACGTAGCTTGATGGGATTCTGATTTTCCAAGGTGCGGCATGTCCATTGATTCCAGGTTGGACATGGTTTTATACATCAGGCACAGATCGCCTCTGGGTAGGTGGTATGCCACTGAGTGGAGCTGCAGTTTCTTTAACCGGGCAGTGAATGGCATGTGTTTGAACCCTTTGATCCTCCTGGTGAGGTACTTTTTGGTCTTTCCAGCTGCTGCAGGTGTCCGAGAAGGTACATCCCACAAGGGGCATTGTACTCAATTATGGGCCTGATGAGGGATGAGTTAAGAGGCACAATGACCTCCGCTGATGTAGATGTGAATACCTTCATGATTAGGTGGGCTATATGACATGTTTCTCTGTACACTTTGGCCACATGGTTGTCGAATGTGTCATTGCTATCGACTTGGGTCCCTAGGTCCCTTATCACTTCTTCCATACTTAATGGGTTACCACATATGTAGTAATTTGTGGGCACTTAGTTTTTGACAAAGGAGAGGACTATACAATGTTTTGCGTTTAGCTGAGGACATGGCTCTGGCACCAGTTATCTGTTTCTATGAAGCCCTTTTATAGGATGCTTGTGTCAGCTGGATGGTCGATTATGGCACCCAGTTTGCAGTCATCTACAAACTTGTTCACCAACAGTCCTTCTGTATTGGCCTGCACCTCTGAGAAATATATACCAAACAAGGGAGGTCCCAGGACTGAGCCATGTGGGATGCCACTTGTAGCTGGTTTGTGGTCTGACATGGCTCCAGCATTTCAGACCATGTGGGCTCTGTCCTTGAGCCACTTTGCAACCCATCTAGTGACATAGGGGTTTCTATCGCAGCTGGTGATCTTATCTATGATGACCAAGTGGGGTACTGTATGGAAGACTTTTGCAAGGTCCAGGTAGGCTGGGTGGACCACCATCCCCTCGTCAATGGCCTTGGTGACTGTTTCAAATGACTCAACCAGGTTTAAGAGGCAGGATATGCCCTTAATAAAGCCAAAATTAGTAGGATCCAGTGTCTGTGTCCCCAATATGTTTATTTCTGAGGTCCATGATGATCCTTTCCATAGCTTTGCAGAACACGCTACTCAGGCTTCTGGGCTGATTGTTTGCAGTATCCGTTGAGGCACCACCTTTTTGGAGAGGGTCCACTGTTGCTGTACACTGCTCTTTGGGAACATATCCTGTGTTAAGGCTGAGATTGAACAGTGGTTTTATGTGTGTGTTCAGTTCTTCTTGGGGTTCATGTTGGACATAGCCCAGGACACCATCTGGTCCCATTGATGCTGTGTGTTTTGCTTTGGAGAGGCTGGCTGTTACCTGAGCATCTGCGATGTCAGGGGGCCAGCACTCTGCTGGGATAGATATTTGCCCTTTTGGTGGGGGGAGAAGTTTGCACTGAACCTGTCAGCTTGGATGTTGGCAATGTCTGTGGGTTTGGTGTATTGTTTGTCATTTGGGACTAATTCTGAACATATTTGGAGATTCCCACACAGGTTCCTACAATAAGTAAAGAATGCCTTGTGATTATCCTTGGTGTCCTGTACAATTTTTATCTCACAGATGGCCTTAGACAATTTTATGTGTGGACGTTGTTTTTCAATAATACTGGTCAGAGATGCCTTCCCTTTTTGTGATTTGGATGTATCATATAGTAGCTTCCTCCTTGTATTGTATGGTTTGTTTATGGCTGGGGTCCACCAAACAGGATGCCTGCCTTTGGAGGATTGGGTCTTGGTTTTATTTGGGATTGCATGATCCATGCATTCCTAAGGTGTTCATAGAATGTGTTTATAAAGGGTTATGAGGTCTGGCCCATATTTTCCACAGACACAGGGGCTGTGAAGGATTCCACCTCATTTGTGAGGAGTGTGACATATGCTTTAGTGAAAAATTTTCACTGTGGTTTTCTGGCCATGGGCTGGGATGGGGATGTGAATATCCATTGAGATTACTATCTGGTGTGATCTTACCAGTGAGGGATACACTTCTGGTCTTGGGCATAGAGTCCCCATGTTGGTAATGATCAGGTCCAGTATGTTTTCCCCGCTTGTGGGAGTGGTAGCAAGTTGTTCCATAGCATTTTGGTTTATAAATTCTGGGAACCTTTGGGCTAGGATGTTGGAGCTAGGGTAATGTTCCCAGTGTATGTTTGGGTAGTTGAAGCCACCCAATATAATGGTGTTTGGGGAGACCTTCATATTTTCATGTGTTCTCCAGTCGGCCAAGTGTGGTTCCTGGGTTTAGGAGGGTGGTCTGTAGCAGGCTATGAACTGGAAGGCGTTTTTACCCACTGTTAGTTACACATGGGTAGTCTCTGATGCTTCATGCTGTGCCACCAACCTGGGGGTGTGTGTATCTTTGACAGATATTGATACTCACCCTCCTTTTGTAGTTTGTTCCATGTTTTGCAGCTGTAAAGCATGGTATGAGGTGTACCTATGAATGCTAGGGTGCTCTTGGGAGGCTTGAACCAGGTTTCTGTTACTGCACAGATATCAACATTCTCCATGCTGAGGAGAGTTTGGAGTGCGTGCATCTTGCAGTTTAGACTTCTGGCATTGAGTAGCATTACTTATACTTTCTTATCCCTTGTGATACCTATGGAGGTGGGTTTGTCTTTTGAGCCTTACCTAAAAAAGGTACTGTGGGAGTGAAAAAAGCCTTTGGCAATATCCAATAAGCCACAGGTGGTAGGTGAAATCCATTCCTAGCACAGCATCATGTCTTGTCGAGCATGTCATCCCAGGCTGACAGGCATTGAATCCCCTTTCACTGACACCAATACTTAAGCCAATTGTTGTAATTGATCATCTTGTCTTCATATTGTGACCTAATGTTTGGTGAGGGTAGGATGCTACTGACGGTCATCAAGTTTGCATATACTACATGGTGGTAAATGCTGTTTAGCACTACCTTACATTGCTTAACACATGGCAATCATGCCTCAGGTGGTGCTGCAGGGCTACCTATGTTGGATGCACATACTGCACTCTGTATACATGTTTGGAAACAGGTACTGTCAAGTTAGGCATCCCTTTTACTATAGGTGCGAGTCAGAGAGAGGTATCATTTCTAGGGTTCCTACTGAGCCAGTGTATGTGCTATGTGTTGCCTCTTTGACAAGGCCAAGGCATACTGGGCACACCTCCTTCTGCCCACTGGGGCAGGCTCAGGTTGTTCCTCCTCCGAGTCACGCTCTGCCTATGATGGCCTTGGCACTGGTGGGGGGCTGTTTGGCCCAGGCCTATGCTGGTCCTGCTGCAGTTGTTTTCACAGGATCATATTATGTAGCATAGCACATACCATGAGAATTTGGGTACATGTAGTTGGTGAGTATTGCAAGGTTCCACCAGATGTGTCCAGGCACCGGAACCGTGACTTGAGCAACCCAAACACATGCTCGATTACATTTCGTGTTTGTGCGTGTGCCTCATTATGGCGTTCTTGTTCAGGTGTGTGTGCGTTTCTGATGGGTGTCATCAGCCATGGCTCCAGTGCGTAGCCAGCATCCCCCACTAAGTGACCATGTGGGATGTTCCCATTGGCAAATGTCTGGTACAGCTGCGTCAGATGCCAGATATGGGAATCATGGTAGCTTCCAGGGCAGCCAGCACACACATTCATTATTATGTCCTGGGCATCACACATGACCTGGCAGTTGATGGAGGGGAAGCCCTTGCAGTTAATGTAGGCCCTACCCCACTCACTGGCTGGTGGTTTGATGCGTATATGTGTGCAGTCTATTGCACCCACTACCTCAGGGTATTCTGCTATTTGCTGGAAGAGACGCATATTGCTGGCCAATACCTCACGGGAATTGGGGAAATATACATGATCGCCAACATGTGCTGACATGGCATCCAGGAACTGGTGCAGTACCCTGGATGCTGATGCCTGTGATATCCCCATCATATCACCAGTTGGTCTCTGAAAGGTACCTGTTGCTAGTATCCTTAGGCCAACACATACCTTGGTTTTCACTGGGATGGGTTCCCCTCTGTTGGTTCTGTGTGTGAGGCATGGCCTGCACAGCTCAACAATTTGCTGCAGGAGGTCTCTGTCCAGTCTATAGCACTCCACTATATCCAGCTCATGTAACCCTTGGTAGGTGACCCTGGGCCTGTACACTCTTCTCTGTCTCCTCACTGTGGGTTTTCCGGCAGCATTTGCATTGTCACCACCCTCAGCATGTTGCATATGTCACCTGATAACAGCAATGGCAGTCCCTAGCATTTTTTGTCTGAGTGATGCTTTTTCAGTTTTCACTTCTAGTAGCTTACTCCAGTGCTGCAGTGTCTCTTGAGAGAAACAAATTGCACTGTTGTTTGCAGAGTTTTAAGTGCTGGGCTGGGCTAGTGTTCTGCCTGTGTAATTGCCTGATTCTAATTGTTTCCACCTGCTAGCTCTACTAGTATTACCTGGTAGCTTCTTGCTATTTGTTGTGCTTCCTTTTTCCTTTCTGTTTCCACGGGGGAGCGACACGCATACACGCTCACAGCAGCTCAAATGCACGTACACATGCTTAGATGGACTACAACTTGCTTATTCGGGTTAAAACGCGTGCACACCAGCGCAAACGCGCTTACAGGTCTTTAAACAGCCTTAGACATGCTTACTCCGGCTTAAATGCGCGCACTCATGCTTCCAAGCGTGCACTCTGTCTTACTCGAGTTTACAGGTGTGCACACGTGCGCATACCCGTTCAGCAAGAAACTTTGGTGTTATCCACAGTATACACCTTCTATTTCTTGGCTTTCCCTGGCCTACCTGTTGACACACCTCTTTCCATGATGTCTAACTGACACCTAACACATGCCACTGTCCTCCAATGAGCTTCACTACTTTTATACATACCCCCCTTGTGATGTCACCAATCTCCTACTCTGTTCCTCCCCATATCCTACTCCTACACTCCACTGACAGTGCTCATTTGCTATGTAAAAGTGTGATTCACTATCCTAACACTCATTTACATAGGATTGCCTACTAATGCTTGGTTACATGTCTTAGACTGGGCTTCTCCCCTTAGCAACCCCTACTCAGTGGCCATGTTGTCTTCAGCCTGCTATTCCCTTACATTGTAATTTGGCAATTTTCATAAAATCCATGTTTATGGCTTTTATTGCCTTATTTTATGATTTTTATAGGACACCCCATTTGCACGGCGCTGCGCTACGCTTAAACATCGGAAATCGGCAAAAAAAATATATTTTTATTTTAATTTTGCATCAGGGAAAACTTTCCAATGGCCATATATTTGGCCATTGGCATGCTTCCTCAACCATATGCAACCTTTATTTGGAGTGGCAAGGCTCCATTGTGCTAGTTGCAGAATGGTACTCAGTTGTCAACTGAGTACATTTCTGCAGCTAACACGTCTCCTACTCGGACAGGTTTCGGCTTCCTGGATCGCAAATTTACCTCATTTGCATGCCTTTTGGCTGCAAGTGAGGTAATTTGCATATCACAGCCCTCTCCGTGTGGGAGACGTGTTAGGAGCTGTCTTACACGTCCCTACAGGCCGTTCCTGGATCGCTCGTCAGACATGATGGCTGCATGGAGTCTTACTCTACTCGTAGACTCTGTGCAAGCAATTGTGAATCCTGCCCTTGTTTCTTTTAAGTGTGTTTTTTTTATTTTTACCTATGTTAGCAGAAAAAGAAGTAATCTATTATATTTGTGGATTTCCACCTGACTGCCCTCTGCAGCAGTGGAGATGGCACTTATAATAGTTTTGTCTTACATTTCTTCTAATGCTACATTTTAATTGTTTTGTTTAATATTGCAATGTATTACACAGCTAAACCT
>NC_056732.1:1491299049-1491321549 GCF_019279795.1 Protopterus annectens
GTATAGCTGTGCAATGAGGGTTTAATTGATTTGTTACATGTTTTATAGATGACGGTCAATTGAAATGCTTGATGGTCAGTATTGTTTGTGATATGTAAAAGACTACAGCAAAAATCTGACAGAAGAGAGATTACTGACATAACTGTACAGCTCAGACAAATGCCCTGCTTAGGGGCATATACATATTTCCATATGAAAATAATCAGTTATATAACTTATTTTTTTCTTTACAGCTTCCACACTTACCCTGTCATTAGTACAGTTACAAATTGTGTCCTTGGGATTGTCCCTGTCTAATGCTATTAGACCACAGCCATTACATGGTTACGTAAAGGCTGTGTTTTCTGAAAAATTTGAAAGGTATCAATTTTCCTTGTTGTTTGTGGGTGAGATGTTAGACTTTGACCCAGACAATGATTATGTGTGACATCCTTTGCCTCTTAGCCAGAGACAGGGCATGGAGTACAAACCTCCATCTGCCAGCTCCATGTGTAGCTGGTGGTTCTCCCTTGGACTCCTCATCTGTACCTGCTGCTGCTGGCCTTGTCTGTGGTCTTTGTAACTGTAGTCCAGCCCCTACCGTCCTTGTTAAAGCTGTTTCCTGTGTATTGTGTTGTATAACATGGCTCAGATTGAAAGTATTTTAACAGAGGTGCTTGGATCTTACAGCAGTGCACCTCCGATGTGCCTAGACAATGGAACTTTAATTTCAGCAATCCAAACATACATTCTATAATATTCCTAGTTTGAACATGGGCCTCGTATCCTTGCTCAGTGGGGTTGTGTGAGTTTCCCATGGGTTTCATGAGCCAGGGCTTCAGTGCATCCCCTGCATCCCCCACTAGATGCTCTTGAATGTCACTCCTATCAAACCTGGTGTACATCTCACAAGTATGCCATATGTGTGAGTCACAGAAATTGCCTGGGTTAACTGCACAAACATTATAGATGATCCCTTGGCCATTACAGACAACCTGGCAGTTCACAGAGTGGAAACATTTTCTGTTGATTTATCTCCTTCCCCTTTCCCAGATTGGGCTTTTGTTTCTATGTGTGTGCAGTATATGGCCCCCAGCACTTCAGGTAAGTGTTCTACTACATAGAATTGTTGCCTGGATTTTGTTCTCTTCTGTGGGGTTCATGGAAAACAGATACACTCCCCTGCATGTAGTAGCATTGCATTTAAAAAAATGATGTAATATTTTAGAGACTGATTCTTGTGACATCCCTAATATGTCCCCTATGGGTCTCTGGAAAGTATCAGTAGACAGTATATGTAATGCTAAACATACCTTTGTTTCCACTGGGATGGGTTCCTCATGTTTCCCTGAGGGCTGAGGTGGGGCTGCAGAGTTATTTCAGTGTTTCTCTCACCACCCTGTATCTCTCAACAATTTCTGTGTCATGCAGTCCATGAGAAGTCAGACAGGGTCTAAACACACCCCTTCTTGCCCGAGGTATGGCAGCAGCAGGACATTGATTTAAAGCCTTTGCACATGCAGCATAATAGTGGCAGCAACCCCTAAGGTGTTTTTTTTTTTTTTTTTTAAGTGTAATCATGCTGTATTCCAAAGAGTTTTGGTGTAAAAGGCAAAAGCCTACATGAGTGTAAATGATTGCTTTATAGCTTCCTGAATAGCTCCATCATGTTTTTGGTTAATTAGCACATACTTTGGCTTTGTGTTTTCATTAACATATTCTCCCATTTCCCTTTGTTTGGCAGTTTTACATGTTGTGTAGAGCCACTTTATAAACACCAAACAGCATGCTATCATGTTGGCAGAGCACCACACCAGCAGCACTATAGCTACACTTTGTGTAGCTGTTAATGAATCCAGCCCATTATGTACCATAAACTGTGAGTTGTAGCTCATTTCTGTGTTATTATACAGCAGTATTTAGAGTATGCTAGCTGTGGTATTTCATGGCCTAGTGTCATCATGCTCTGTGCATCTCTAAATTGCCTATGTGTGGCCAGTCATCACACAAATTTTTCAACCATGACGTATTAAATATTTCTGAATATCAAGTTTGCACTTGTTTAATATTTATTAACATTTTTAAATTTAACAAACAATAAGTGAATATTTTAACATTTCTAACAAATCTTAAATAATATTCAGAACAAATTGAAGTTACTATTTTACTATTAACTTGTAAGCCGACATAAAAAATAATTAATAAAATGTAACTAAACACAAGCTAGTTTATTTAAATTATATGCAAGGTATGTCATTTTATTAATAAGCATTTTAATGCTCTCGTATAACTAAAATACCATCAACCCATGTTATCATGGAGTACTTTTTTTATATTTTTTCTAGCAAAAATGAATGTTGGACCCACCATTTGCAACTGATGCATGTTTATTTAGATCACATTTCATTGTATCAGTTTTATATTCATAAGTAATAGTAGTATTATCTAAACATTCAAAAAAGGAGTGTGTGTATATATATATATATATATATATATATATATATATATATATATATATATATATATATCTCAAATGTTCGAATTTCATATGTCCAAGACCATATGATCGAACTTTTGAAAGTTTGAACGGTTATAACAGAGATCTCAATACAGCGTGGAAGGGAAGATTTCCCTTTTCCACACTGCAGTGCTATCTCGGAGTTGGTATGTATAAATAGCAGGGGATGTGGGGGCTTAAACCGTTCAGGTAATTTTTTTTTTTTTTTTTTACATTTTTTATGTAATGTTCGAACTTTTAAAAGTTCAGTCATGTGGTCCCGGCCATATGAAATTCAAACTTTTGAAAGTTATATATATATATATATATGGGTCCACTTTTTAATTTCGAAATACCAAAATCTTCACTTTCAAAATACTGATCCCAGAAAGTCGAGATTTTGGAATCTCGAAATTAAAAAGTTAACAAAAAAAAAAAACAGCTAAGATAATATTTTTGCAGGGGGCCCCACACCCCCCTACTTAAATATGCCAACTCTGAGATTGCGCTACAGTGAAGAGAATGGTAATGCTCCTGTTCTGCTTACCATTCTCTTCTCTGTAGTGCAATCTCGGAGTTGGTATATTAAAGTATAGGGGTGTAGGGGGGCTTGCCCCCCTGTAAAAACATTAATTTAGTTGTTTTGTTTATTTATTTATTTATTTTTTGTTCACTTTTCACTTTCTAGGTTCCAAAATCTCGATGTTTTGAGTTTGGTATCTGAAAACTTGAGATTTTGGTATTTTGAAATTAAAAAGTGGACCCATAAAAAATATGTACATCTATCTATCTATCTATCTATATATATATATATATATGTTTGTAATTTCTAGTAATCAATTTTTTCTTGAAATAGTTGAAACATCAAAGGAATGACAATCTTTCTTAATATAACAGGGTATTGAAACGTAAAATAGGACTAAATATTTAGTGAATTTGAATTTACCTGACACAAAACTGGGGAAATGGTTGAAATCTACACTAACAATTATTTTCTTTGTTAGACATTTTCCCAGTTATTTGTGGAGTAAGGTACACCCAATAAATATATTTCCAAGTAAATGTTTTCCAGTATATAATAAGGATGTATTATTGTTATCATCATCTTCATGCTATCCAGGGGATTCAATAAACTCTGCGTAGTCTTAGTGTGAAGAATACACGTAGTTTACATTTTTGTGTGATGAGCAACAATGTTAATTGCATATGCACGCCACTCATCATGTTTACATGGATACAATCAAGGTTTCATGGCCAGCAATAGTGTTGCCAGCTGGGAAACCATGTAAAGCATCATAAACACATACAAACATGCAGCATTATAAATACACCAGTCTAGGGAAGTGTGTGTATTGAAAAGGGCCACAGGCATGAATAGTAGGAGTGAAAAAAGGGGAAGAGGACGAGAGAAACATGTTAATGTACACCAGATAATGACATGTCAATGTATGTATATCCCAATGTAGCATGAACAATATTCACATACATACATAATACAGTGTGCACTGCTGATTACACCTCCTGTGTGGGTATATTCTTATCATCTCACAGTTATTATATATTGTGTGACTGTCACACAAGGTCACATATCAATGGAGATGATTACTTGTGATATAAACACACTGACATGATTACTGGAGGGGACATTTAGCAAGGATGGTATGTACTATAAGCTTTATGTGCATGACAATGTGCAAAATGAGTTGCTTGAATTTGAATGTTATATTAGCATAGATCTCAATCAATTGGGATGCATAGCACCATATTCATGGCAATAGTAGGTAGAAGCATATCCAATGATGTACAATATCAGAATAATACTGCCATTACTCTGTGTGACATTGACATAACATATGTGATCGTGAGCTATTATACGTGTTCTGCATGAAGACGTGTACAACTATAATGATGTGTCAGTAATCTATTAGGGGAATCAAGCACACATTTGGGAGGTGTTAAGAGGGACACTGTTACAACCTGTAGTTTAAATTACAAACAATCCTGGTTAGTTGACAAGTTTACATGACACACATATGTCACAATCCACACTTGCGAGAATGTAATCCATGCCATCAATGCTGTCAATGAGCTGTATATTTACTGGGTGCATCACAGGATGACATATCGCACATGCATCTTGTAGAACACCTTGAAGGGACGTCTGCACTGTCAGCTCCTAATGGTTATACATCACAAATAATAGTTACTTATGGCCAAAAGGATGTGTGTGAGCTCACTGTGGCAAAAGTGATACACTTTTGTAAATCATCCCTGGAGATGTGTAGTGAGGTACATGCAAAACAGTGCACTGTAGTTAGTTATTGGTGTGATGAGAGCTGAGGACAAATGGACTGTGATGTTCTTTGATGTGGATGGCCTAACCATACTCAACATTCTGTGCTACATATAACGGTCTTGTCACCACTGTGGTCACATGCTGGTGGAAGTTCCGCTTACTATCTACCTGAGTACCCAGGTCAAATATCACTTGATCTGCTCATAGGGATGTGCAGACTATATTGTAATTAGCTTGTGTATTTGCTTTCATATAGGAAATTAGATGCTCTTTATTCATCTAGTGTGTCTCCGTGGCTGTGGCAACAGTCATTAGTGTGTGTTAATACTTTCTGCAGTATATTAGTAGCTTTCTTGGATTCAGTGATTGTCCACAATTTGCAGGTGTCCACAAAGCTGTTTAGACAAAGCGTGTATAAGTTTGTCTTGACTTATGAGACTTAAATACTGACCAAGAAAAGGCCTAGTATAGAACCCTGAGGAACAGTCCTGGTCAATAGATTCTAGCTAGGGATGATTTTACACACTTTGACAGTATGTGCCCTGTCTGTGATCCATTTGTCAACTCACTTGGTGATGTAGGCATTTATGCCCACTTGAGACAGTTTATCTGGAATACCTGACTGTGGATTTGTGCCAGATGTCTTGGCCAGGACAGCTTATGTGGGATGGCAGTCTTTTCCTTATGCATTCTCTTGGTTACCTTCTTGAAGACGTCAACCTGATTTAACAGACATGATATAACCATAACAGATCAAAAATGTGTTTGGTACACAGTCAGGAGATTACCTGTGTCCTTTTTAATAAGGTCCATGATAAGTCATTGGTCTACCTCACAGATGAGGAGTGTCAGGATTATGGGACTATATGTCCCTGCATCAGGCCATGGTCCCCTGTTTTTCAGACAGATGAATGCTGTTGTACTCCCTTCTGACGGAACATAGACATAGGCTGTCAGTAGGCTGTGTTTACTTAAGTAAGGATCCAACTGTGTCTGCTAAGTCAGGTTTTAAGTCATGGTATAGGCGATCTGAGATGTTGTCAAGACCCACTAATTTTGCATTTCTAGCATTAGAGAGCACACCAGTGAGGTGCTGTCCTAAGAAAATAACCTGAGTAATGCTTGTATGCACACTTTGGCTGATGGCCAGTGGGGACAGGGTGGTGAAGTGCGAGACAAACTGTCAGATAGCAGATTGCCTATATTTCTCCAGCTGAGTATGTCTGGTGGCATCTACAAACAGCTCTGTGCTTCATTGTGAATTCCTTTAATATTTCACACGTATTTAAAGAAATGATTTATGACAACACATGCAAATGCAACCTTGGTTGTGCATCACATGCCACACAGTCATAAAATTCTCCAACTGTCACATAATTACATCAATTGCACAATAAATGCCTATATGTTTTTCATTGGAAAACTGTGTTTGAGCAGCCTGATACCATATATGGACACATTACAAACAAGTAGGGTATGGCTCATGCACAACAGTTACTGACACAAATGCTGATAGTCATACAATAGTGCTGGTGACCACCTTAATAATACTTGGGAATGGCAACACAACTGCACATATAATGAATTCCACAACATTTCCACTGAATCAAAATGTGATGTTTTTTGTGTATATCACATCATTTTAACATGTGGATGAAAGAAGATTTATATGCCCATGTAATCAGTATGACTTTATATTGATGTATGTCACAGAACATTTAATGATAAACAGGTGCCATACTGAGTGTCACTGTGATGGCTGAATGAGGACTGTGTAGAATGTTTATCTGCTCCACTACAAAAATAAATGCTTTACTAAGCCAACAATATAAATAGTATCATCCCGTGTCAACTGTTCTCAGGAGGTATATTACTACAACTGTTATGGAAGGAACATGTAATCAAATGGCAGCAGCGGCCATCAATACATTGGGTCTATATCACATTGTCGAATGCACTGAACACCAAACACTTCTTTGTTGAACCCTATTTGTCGAATCTTCATGCGTCGAATGATTATTTCAGTGAAACTTTTTCCCATGGTAAGTTACAAGCTGGCCAACCTACCAACTGCAGCAAAGCCAGCATTATATAAAACCCACTCTGGTGGGGGGCTATGCCCCCTCCACTCCCCCTAACTAAATATATTAACTCTGACATCGGACTACTGTGGGGTAAAGGGCAAATTCCTGATAATGACCCACTGGTTACTTACTGTGGGAAAAAGTTCTCTGAAATGATTGTTCGATGGATTAAGACTATGGCAAATATGGTTAGATGAATAGGTGATCGATGTTTAGTGTGTTCAACATTGTGAAATAGACCCCAATACATTACCTCACATCATAGATTGTAATCCATACCTCAAAATAGCACATGTTGATTACATGAAAAATTGATATGTCAAATGTTCATATTGTCATAGCACATTACTAAGCTAATAAAATCCTGTCCATTATTATAACATTTAGTACCAAACTCCCAATATCTATATGTTGGAACATAGTAAACTATGTGCATATGTATGCATTTGTTTGATTGCATTGCATACTGTCTGTCCATATGTGACATGTGCACCTCTCCATGACACAATAAGCAATCACACACCCAGGGGTCTGGAGATGGCTTGCAGAGGCTCATGGAAGGACTCAGCCTCATGATGTGTGCATGCATCTTTGAGATGAGGACATCCTCCACTACTCTGCAAGAAGGATGTCATGTGGCAAGAGGAAAAAGAGGATGTTGAATGCATGGGGCTACATTAAAGGTTCTCATGGGAGGATACTAGGCTGATGGCATCACATTCTTACAAGCCTAGCCATATTTATCCAGAGTTGTCCCAGTTGTTGGTGGTCAGGTGAGTGAATTTCACAGAGGTAAGGGTCTATGGTAGTTAATATTGACTTCCTCTGTCCAGAAGGGACACAGACACCATCCCAGGAGTTAATTTGTAGTCACCCATCTATTGAGCTAGATTGTGTTTGAAGAGGGTAAGGGGGGAGGCTCTGTTTCACATGAATCAGAAGCTTGTCCCAGACAAGTGGCGATTATTTGGAGATGTATCTATCTCTCCAGCATGACTTGTTCATGTCAGAGCTAAGTTAAGATCCCTGGAGCAAGTGATCCTCATGCAGTCTGATTTATGAATCTGCAGCATTTCCATTAAGGTCGGGTCAGAGACTGCCCTTGAAGCTAGGCACAAGTCACCCCTTAGCAACCTATAGGAGACAGAACACAGTGAAAGGGCTTTCAATCTTTCCACTTAAGACTTATTTTGTGTACCCTGTAATTTCTTGGTGAGAAACCTCTGTGGTCTCTCCAGTGCAGAAGGAAGCATTGTACTCAATTATTGATGAGGGCCGAGTATAATGGAATCATAACATCCTTAGGTCTAGATGTGATACTTTTATTTATAAGATGTGCCACATAGAAGGATTTCCTTAGTACTGTGGATACGTGGTAGTCAAAGTTCATATTGTTATCAAGCTGAGTACCCAGATCACGTACCACTGGGTCTACACTTAGAGGGCCCTATCTATAATGTAATTATCAGGTATGTCAGCTTTCCCAAAGGAAATAATAATGCATTTTTTTTGCATTTAGCTTTATTCTGTAAGTGTGGCACCAATCATTTGTCTGTGTTAACCCTGTCTGCAATATATTTACATCAATGGGAGACTCAATGATTGCTTCCAATTTGAAATTGTCAGTGAACTTGGTCAGCCGCAGGCCAAGCAAGTTTCCCTGGACTTCTAAAAAATAAATTCTGAACACTAAGCGGCCCAGCACAGAACATGTGGTACACCACTGGTGACTGGACTTTTGCTAGAGGTGAAGTCACCCACTTTGACAGTATGTGTCCTGTCAGTGAGCCAGTTGACTACCCATCTGGTAATGTAGGGGTTAATTCGCAACTGGGAGAGTTTCTGTATAATAATTGAGTGGGAGATTGTGTAAAATGCCTTGGCTAGGTCAAGATAAGAGGTATACACTGTCTTTCCCTCATCCAGGACCTTGGCAAATTTCTTGAAGAAGTCATCCATGTTTAACAGGCATGATCCACCTCTAACAAATCCAATCTGAGTTGGATCCAGAGTTTGGAGATTACCTGTGTCCTTGTTAATAATGGCAATAATGACTCTTCCCATGGCCTTGCATAGGAGACTAGTCAGGCTTATGGACCTATAATTCCCAGGGTCACTTGATGGTCCCCATTTGTGCAGAGGGATTACTGTTGTTGCCATCCATTCTGCCACAACATAGCCAGTTTTCAGGCTGTGGATAAACAGGGATCCAAGTGGGTCAGCTAGGTCATGTTTTAAGTTGCTTAAAAGGCAACCTGGGATGTTGTCCGATCCCACTGATAACATGTTTTTGGCTGTGGAGAGTGCCAAGATGGCCTGCTTTCTTGAGATAATAGACTGAAGAATGGTGTCAGGTATATTTTGGGGGGTTGACTGTAGGAGACAGGGGGGTGAAGTTTTCTCCAAATTTGTCAGCTAGCAGGTTGGCTATTACCTCCAGTTGAGTATGGGTGGTGCCATCCACAGCCAGTTCAGTGCATAGCTGGGTGTTCCCTTTTAGAATTTGGATGTAGTTAAATAATACCTTGTGATTATCCTTAGCTAGGAAGGCTATTTTTGCTTCATAATTAGCTTTGGAGGACTTGACAAGATCTCTACTTTGTTTGTTTATGCTAGAGAGGGATTTCTTCCTCTGCTGAGCCAGTTCCCTCTTGTTCTTGGACATTAGTGTCTTTTTGTATAGCCAGTTTATACTAGGGGGTCCACCAGGGTGCCTTGTTTTTTCTGTAAGACCTGGTTTTAATCCAGTTAGGTACAGCCAATTCAATACAACTGCTTAAGCGGTTAAACAGGGCATTGGTGTACACCTCTGCATGGAAGTCCATGTTATCTGTGTTCAAGGGGCCCTTGAAACTTCTTTTACCATCACTTAGTACACGGTAATTTGCCTTAGAAAAAAATTTTAAGTATTTTTGAGCTTGATAGGGTATCTGGTCTTATAATTACATCAAACAAGACTGATTTATGGTCCGATCATACCAGGGAGGACATCAAATAGAGGGGGGGGTGCAATGTTCTTCCATGTTAGTGAGTACTGTGCCTAAGACATTTGAGCATCTTGTGGGTGTGCTGAATAGCTGCTCCACAGCATTTGCATTGACAAAGTCTAAGAACCTCTGAGCCAGCATGTTTGTGGTCATGCATGTTTCCCAGTCAATGGTAGGATAATTAAAATCACCTATGAATAAAGTGTTGGGCTGTATGACAAGTGACTGCAGTAAGTCCAGGCATGTGGTATGTTTTTCCTTTTTCAAGGTGGGGGACCAATAGCTAGCTATGATGTGGTAGGGGGCTTTGCATATAGTTAACTGGACATGGAGTAGCTCAAGCGAGCCATACTGTTTGACCAGCCTTGAGGTGTACTTATCCTTAATGAAGATGGATATACCTCCATCTTTGGTTCTTTCACATTCAATTTGTGGTCTGAATGTATGGCATGCATTGTAGCCTTGCACAACCTGGGTGCTTTGTGTGTCTTTGAACCATGTGTCAGTGATAACACAGATGCCAGCATCTTCCACAGTAAGGAGTGCTTCCAGGGAGTGCAGATTCTTGTTTAGACTCTTAGCATTAAGCAGCATGCAAAACAGAAAGCAGCTTTATCACTCACAGACAAGAAAATACAGCTTTACTTTCTTCACCCAACAGGGAAACACCAGCAGTGCTTTAGTTTATGCAAGCTTGAAATCTTTCAGAAAAAGATAAGGGCACTGAAATTAAAAGCAATTCCAAAGATCATCCAATGTCCATAATGTACCACCAACTATTCACACAGCAGTACACCAGGTCTGATTTGAGCATTACATCTGTGTAGGTGTAGAAGCTGAATTTATTACGATGTAACACTAGCACCACCAGATATGTCTGACTTTAACAATTGCATGTTGCATTTTATAAAGTATGATTGCATCACTGTATGCTGAGAAGAAGATGTTGGGAGGAGTGTCTGACATGGATGTGGAGTCACATCTCAGTGTAAAATTGTCTCAGAAATATTATGTGAATGTATACACACTCAAGTTCTATGGTGTCAGATTAGAACCCCTAAATATCTAAATACAGCCGTAGAACACAGTGCTTAACATTACTGCCACAGCACACATTTGACTTGAATATTGTCAAGAGTGACTTTATACAGGATGGCATCATCAGTGTATGCTACAAGAAGATGTTTAGAGGAGTGTCCGACATAACTATGGGCTCACATGCTGTTCTAAAATTGTCACTATACCGATTGTTGAATGCATACACACATACACCAGTTGATAGCAGTGAGACTAGAACCCTTACCTAACTAGCCATAGACCACAGTACGTAATGCAAGCATCACAACACAAGTTTGGCTTTTACAGTGTCAGGCAACACTTTACAGCTGATGACATTAGCAGTGTCTGGTGAGAAGATGATAGTAGGAGTGTCTCACATGGTGTTCTAAAATGATCTCTAGAATGAAAACTAACTGAACACAGACATACACACACACACCAGTTGAATGTGGCGAGGTTAGAACCCCTAGTAACTAGTTACACAAGCTAGAGAACCCAGCACTTAATGCAAGCTACACAACACAGGTCTGACTTTTAAACTGCTGCTGGATGATTTTATAGTGCATGACATCCTCATTGCATATTTGGGAGAAGATGTTGGCAGGCCTGTATGAAATGGCTGTGTAGGCATGTACAACTGTCAAAATATTTATTCTGCATGGGATTGGATTGATCACAGTAGGATACAGACTGATGCTCTCTGACTATGCTTACACACTTACACATACATAGAGACATACACATAATGCGGATGTTGTGGTAAGTTAACCAACATGTACTTTTTTCCATCTGCAGAACACAGTAGTTAATAATTACACCACCCTTGAAGTATGCTTTTGCCTTGTCATACTGGTCTTTATAGATGATGCCATCATCATTATTTTGTGGTGGTGGTGCTGCGGTAGCGTTGTCACCTCACAGTAAGACGTCCTGTTTGATTCTCATCTAGAGCATCTTCTGTGTGGAGACATGCGTGAATGGGCATACCTTCATTGAAGGTTGTGCATCAGGGCCAGCAACTCGGCATGTAAAAATCTACTGCCAATCATTAGCAGACCGGAGTTCTGCTGTGGCGACCCCTAACCGGGAAAAGCTGAAAGACACAACAACATATCCTGTTATGGGAGTGGTGTGGAAAGGTCTGCTGTGGTTCCAGTGTGCAGGTGTACTTTAAAGGACAGCTTCTCAAACTAGATACAAAAAGCTGTCAAGAACATATGTTGCAGAACTGAGACATAGGGACCTGTTTCTCAAAATGTTGTGTACATTACACACTTACAGTTTCACATGCACACGTGCACTCGTGCGCGCGTGCACACACACACACACACACACACACACACACACACACACACACACACACACACACACACACACACACACAAACACGTCTTATGACCAGCATGGATGCAACTGTGTATGTATGTGTGCTTATATTTGTGATGAGATGATGTCCACATTAAGACATCTATAAAGCAATCTAATGTGTATTGTGTCAGTATAAAACTTTACATGATGTAACAATACAATTGTGCTATGCAATTTTTGTAGTGTAGTTGACATTTGGGAACTATTACCCATTTTCAAGTGCATGGGTGCAGGGCACACATGACTGTGAATAAATTTGTGCTCAGTCACTAACAAGCCCCTTCCTTTTGGTTCTGTTTTTATATGCATTTTAATGTGATGAAGACTAACTGGTAAATAAACATAGTAATACATGCTAATCAGCTCTTTTCATAGTGCACCAATGAGCAACTGGTTTGTGCGATCTATAGCAAAGTCTTTGCACATGTAAGATGCACATTTAATTAAAACAACTTGAACTTGAGAAGTACTTATGCATATAGGCTATGGCAGAAATAGCTGATAGATACTATGTTGTTCAAACTGTACTTTATACTGGAAATGTGTGTCTTAACTTTTAAGATATTAAGTGTATTGGTATTGCCTCACTCATTTGCGTTGAGCTAAGCGATGAGCAAACATGGCTCTCTGGTTAAATGGGAAACTAGAAATAATTGCATTGGTTTGTGCTCCTCCGCGCAAACATAATAAATGGCAAGGCATGGCAGTCAGCACTTTGGACAGTACTGAGTGGAAGAAAAATACCTGCTGCCTAGCTGTCTCTGTGGCAGCAGATACAACAGCACAGAGTTATTATTTTGAGCATAAATGATACAGGGTTTGCATCTAGCTCAATGTAATGTTTTATATATGTTTTCAGGATGGCATTAAATAATTAAATGTGATAAGTTTTGCAAATGTCAGCAAGAATGACTACAGTGAAGTACGGTATAAAAACTAATAGTTAATTGATTTATCTCAATAGTACACATATAGATTGGCATTTTTATACATTCATCAGTCTAAATAAATATTACAGTAAATACTTAATATTAGTCTTTACTCTGTTTTAACTATGTGTTTCTTTAGTGCAGTAAGTTTAAGCAGCATACTGTGCCATAGGATGGATTTCCTTCATATATACAAAATCACACATCATCGAACTTTAAAACATTGAGATGAAATCATTGTAAGCATATAAAAGTGAAACTTCAAAATAGTGTTTATGATGATTTTGTCTCTATGTTTTAAAGTTTGACAATGTGGGATTTCCCGCATATGAAGTAGACATGAAAAGCCACTCACCATCACTCTGCACTGGTGCACAATGCCAAACCCCATGCAAACAAAGAGTGAAGAGCTTCATTAGGGGGCATTTCTGCCATGTGTGTGGTGTGTAATTTTATTTTTTGACCAGATTAAAGGTGTAAAAATGGGTAGAAAAGAAAGTGGTGAAATAGGGGGCAAACAGGAGGAAGAACAAAGGGAAACAATAGAGGAATGTGCAGGAAGGAATTAGGAAAGAACCACAGACATCCACGTCTTCAACAGAGTAAAATGAACATATATATAATATTGGCTGAATTTGGACTGTCTCCTTAACAAAGATAGGTGACAACAATGCAAGCATGTTGTATAGCCAATTGGACCGAATTAAGTGGTCAAGAAGACACGTGCAAATTGGAGAGCTCTTTATGGGACAATATATATATATATATATATATATATATATATATATATATATATATATATATATTTTTTTTTTTGTGGGACAGGTGCCCAATTTTTTTATTTTATTTCAGTAAGACAGGAATGTTAGGTAAGAAACATAGGTATGTCAGGCACAGTTAAGTCAGGTAGGTGAGGAAGCAGGTACAGACAAACCAGAAAAACAAGACAGAGACAGAGATGGTAAGGGATGATGAAGGACAGAAAAGGTTGGGGACATTGGATGCCTATGCTCATCAAGCATGGGGACAGTGAGAATCTAGCCCACATCCTCAGAATTATCATCACTGTCCTCTTCCTCAGCTTGCAGTTGGAGTGCTTGACATTTTTGTTTTCACAGCATTCTAGTGAGCAACTTCTCCATACAGCTGTGGCATGTACTCGTGGTACCTTCTACAACCTCACACACCATGCCTGGCAGGTCCTGGTGGGTGACAAAACCACCACCTCCACCAATACTCCTAGAGGGTACCACTGCACCATCTGCCAGGGTAATGCTGCCTGATGCTGAGGTTCCAGGTGGTGCAGGGGCTGCAGAGATAGCACTAACAGGTTGTATTCCAGTTGTGCTGGGTTTTGGTGCAGCAGTTAGAGGGTTGTCAGGCTGATCCGTGCTGGTTGGTTTACCTCCCTGTGCTGGAAATCATTTTGTCAGTTGTCAGAGACTGATGATATCAGGACATTGAGACCACACATATGAAAATAAAAATAGAATAATGGGTGGGCTACGAGACAAAAAGGAAAGATAATTAGAACCATAATTTGTCACATATAATAAATTATTACAATATAAATATAACATTTTATTTTTACATTAACTATACTTTTAAAAAACTGTAAACTAGAAACTAGAACTGATAATCATTCCAAGTAATCCTTGCAATATACTTTGACAAATAATGCAGATTAAGTTAACAACACGGTATTTATACCAGTTTTATTGAAATTAATATTTTATATTTTTTAATTATTTTACAATATATTTGTTACCAGTTGGAGTTGAACCTACAACACTATTACAATTGACTCCTACAATTACTTGAGCTACAAAATGAAGCATGCATGCTTGATTTTACAGTTAAGATATGCATGCTTAATTTGCTGCTAATCTATAGAAGAGCAATACTTTTGATAAACTAATAATCAGTTGTCATTAGTTTATGAGTTGGATGCTGTTGTACCTGTTAGATGATTTACATTTTCATACATGTATTGGGGTATACATTTTATGACCTGACACATTTTTTGTGTGGCTTTACACACTGATAAAAGTAACTTGTACAATGTGGAATTTAAACCTGTGTAAAATTGAAAATACATATTCTTCCACAAAGGTGTTTTTTTTCTCCTTGCCACAGAATTTGGCTTTGTTAGACACGGACATTAATTATACAGGCACATTAGACAGTGACTGGTTAAACATGTATGTTTGTGGCCTGACAAGGTCCTGGTTTATACATTCATGTGTATATGACTATCATTCAATTATGAAGTCCATCCCACAGCAGAAAAGACACTTTAAAGAACAGAACATAATTGTCACTATACCATCAGTCACACATATAATTCATATGATATCCACTGCTATACATAGTTATTGGTATTTATACTTATCTTTATATTGATCTTTTTTTTTTTTAAAAATTGAGTGGAATAGCATTAATAAAATTTGGAGTATGGTAGATTAGAACCCTGGCTCACATATATTGTGGGTAGTTGCCACATGGAAGGTTGGACAACGTGTGTATTATTTACACTCCTTGTTTTTTTTTTTTAAACAAGAAACATCTTTATTAAATTATCATGTACGACTTAGGCCATGTTACATTTATATATAGTAGATGACAATAAACCACAGCGACACAATCACAGTTGCAAACATTATAAATTCCAAACCATGTCGACACAACTTAGCTGCAAACATTATACATCACTTTTAACATATCCAGCCATTGTTGGTCAGCCATTACATAGCTCATTCAAATCCTGCCTTCTCTTAAACCTCTTTCCTCCTCAACATGTATTGATCCCATAGTTCCCATTTTTTTCCTATGTAATTTGCTTACACCCTTTTCAAAAGATACCAGTTCCACTTGTTTTAACTCTTTTACTGTCTTTACTACTTCTAGTAAAGTTGGTTTAGACTCTGATTTCCATTTTCTAGAAATTGCTTTTTTGGCAGCCATCATGATTAGCTTCAGTAAGGCCTCACCATGTCTAGACAATTCTGAGTTTATATCATAGCTCTAAAAAATAATTTCCCACGTCAGTCCAACTTGGTCATCCAGCATCTGCGACAGAGCAGTCTGCAAGGAATCTTTAAAGTTTATCAACTCATTACAAGCCCAGAAAATATGTTCCCAGTTATCTCTTTCTGCTCCATCACACCTCCAACATTTGTTTTCTGCCTGAGGAAAAAAATTTTTTTGAAGTCTGCTTGGGGTAAAAAAATATCTGTATAAGCACTTACAGGCAAAGATTCAAAATCTTCTAGAGTTTGTTGCATATTTGGGAGACATACATACACCTCCCATTGTTTCTTTGTGAATTGCCTATCTAATTTCTCTTCCCAGTCATTCCTAACCTCCTCTGATTGATTTGTATAGTTATCATGAAATATTTTATATGCTCTACTAATTATTCCTTTCCAAATGGCAACTTTTGTTATAGATTCTACTAAAAACTCTACCTGTGCTGGTCTTTCATTTATGATCCCCGCCCCCCAATTTCTTTCTCTTTGTCTATACTCTGATAGCAGTCTTTGATTATTTACACACATTACTGTTCAGAATGCTCATTGCAAATGAGGACTTGTTTGTCAGATGTGCACATTAGTTATACATCCACATTAAAGAGATGAGTGGTTAACCATGTGTGCGCATGACATGAAAGTTCAGAAAAGAAATGTTTAATTATAGAATCATAATTCTACTGATACCCACAGTTAGACATATAGTATATATGATATTATATGTATGCTCAATGCACCTGCTATACATAGTCATTTTTATGTACAATTATTTGAATTGTGAATTTTTATATCAATTACAGTGGAAAAGCAGTAATAAAACATTGAGTTTACTGTATTAGAACCCTGGCTCACCTGCATTGTGACCCTTAATGTAGACCTGCTGCTACAGGGATAGCTAGGCTGCAGCTGTATATTTTCACACTCAGTGCTGTGTATGTGTGTGTTAACTGTAGAGCAACGCCATTTAGAGTGTTTGCACAATGGAAGAAGTTTGCAGGTGTTGTGGGAGCTTGCTGACCACCATGGTGTTGTGCAATGAAAGACAAAAGGTGCAACAATGTATAATTGTTTAAACTGACAGTGCTCACCTATTGTCTGCAGGTGTTCTGGAATTGCAAATGTTGTGGAAGCTTGCTGACAGTTGTGCATCAATGCATAAAGATGTAACAATGTACCTTTTATGAAAGTGACAATGTCTGTTTGTTGTGTGGATCATAACACTGTGTTTGCCCGAAGGTGAGCAACGTGCAAACAAGTCAGGAAAAGCTCCACATGCATTATTATTGTAAAAAGTGCTTATTAGGTTTCATCATTAAAAGATAAACATGGGACTTGAACCATGATCTACATATACTATATACTTCATCGTGTTTACCGGGTATGCTCCACACACACTTAATTTACAGCTGTAATTTATGCTGCCTTTATCATAGAAGTAACTTCCATTCATTTTAATTTATCTGTTTCACCATATTTTAACTAAGCTGCACACTGAGCAAATATTAATATTAAAAAAGAAAAAAAACATAACATTACAAAAATTATTTTAACACACATTACAGATGTTTACACAACTCTGGATTTAAACTGTCATACTAATGAAACTACAAAATACACTAGGGGATTCTTATCTTTCTTTGGCATAGAAACAACTTTGTAGCAGGAATGCAAATCATTCTGCATACAAACAAGTCATAATTCCTCCACAATGTTAACAAGACATATGCACTTGTACACTCTCAGTTGTGTGTACATGTGTTGCTTGCATATTTCTTGCAATGAATGATCACACAACCATTTATGAGTATTATTTGCACCAATTGAGTTCTATCTTTGTATTGTGTTCATTCTCTTATCTGTGCTGTACTCTCAGACATGCAGTCTATAGGGCATTTTGTATCATTGTCCTATAAATATATGTTGCAATTACATGACAGTAAAAAGCAGTTTTCAGGAAAAGCTGGAGAGTTTGGTTATTAGTGAACAAAACTGAGAAATGCATGTTGTTCACTTCCATTTAAATGCTTGCTGCAGTTACTTCTACACTTTGAAGGGTATCCTGGGTGACACACCCAATGCAGATAAGGTAGTCTGAATTGCTGTTGTGTCTTATTTCTTCCTCCCACCAAACATTCAGAGTTGCAATCCGTTAGTAACTAACACTGAGTTAGTGCCTATACTATATTTACACTTGCTACACAAAGTCAAAATTTTGGGATTCAGCAATTCTCATGAGTTCACAAATCATTTGCATCTTCACCATGCCCAAAGGCCTCAATCTATACTATAGAAAGGTAGCCGTGTAGCTAGGGAACTTGAAGGTGAAAAGACTTGTGTATTTTGAGAACACAAAACGTTGCTATTCATTTTGGTTTATCTGTAGAGAAGGCTTCTGAACTTGCTAACATATGATTGTATTTTTCATTCTAGATTTGCTAACATGTTACAAAGAAAGTTTTGATATATATGCATTAGAAAATGGAACTTTTATCTATAGGCACTTATAATTCACTGGTGGCATATGCATTTTTGTCAGGCATTCACTTTTTCAGACAGCCCTTATTAACTTACATCACGTGTTATTTTTAAAACTGGTTATCTTACAATTGTTTCCGTTACTTCAGGGAAATGTACTATATTGCGAATGACACAGAGTTGTTATGCTTTCTCAGATGGCCCATAGGCAACTCCAGTGGAGTGCTGAGCACAGTGAGATGTGAATGGCAATCATATAACATAGACTTTTCTGTTCTAAATGTGTACACATTTGGTAAGAATTGAGTTGAAAGCATTTCTAACAATTGAATTATATGGTATTCCTTGGTTTGTACAATCTGCCATTTGCCTGTTGTTTTGGGGGTGGAGAGCAAAATACCATTTGTGTGTTGCCACAACAAAAGTTGTGTTTCAAGAGGTTTGCTCTTGAAATTGTGTAGTCATCATGCTATTTCCATGGTAAACAGTACATTACTCAAGTGGTAATCCTTGTTTTAAACCAAACATTGGTTTGTGTGTGAATGTGATATGGTACAATCACATAACCTTCAGTTTTAATAACTGACATGTGTGTCTCCAGTGCTTAATGTTAAAACTATGTGTATATTAGAAGGAATTTACTTATGTGATATTTATTATGTGTTGTACCCTTCCCTGTTTTATGTCACATAAGATTATGGCATCCAAGAATACAAATCCATGTAAATCCCTTTCAGTGACTCTGAAAATGATGTCATAACGTAGGCATTCAGGAACCACAGCACCCTTTTGCATGAGAGAGAGAATGTGGAGATATAACCACAGAATGCAAATTTGGAACCAGATAGTCAATGATGTCCATGCTGTTGGGAGTCATGCCAGGACTTATGATCAGGTGTGTCATAGGGCCACTGATATGATTTCGTCAGCCCAGAGGACAGCAGTTGTAGTTGGCCATGAACAGCTGACTATGGGGGATTGCTACAGAGCTACCACTGACACCAAATGAAAAGTTCTTATCCACTGTCAGAGATCCAGAGTGTGCAGTGAAAACTGCACTCCACCGTGTGATTGATGTTGGTGCTGATGTTTTTTTGGGAGGACAAGTGCGTGCCAGGAGGAGCATCCAGGTAAGCTTACATATATCAAGTTGTAAGATTTGCTTATAGTAAAATACTGTAACTAATAGTTCAAATGTTTTTTTATGAACCTTTTGATAAATTAATGGAGTTAACAACACATTTTTGTTCATTACATGTGGGCTTTGTATGGATGTGCCAGCCAAGTTTCATTTAAAAGTATTTTTAAAGGACATGTAGGCAAAAATTGTGTATTCACTATCCCTTGTGTTATTGCAGTTGTGATGATTGCTTCCTTACATTGCTTCAGTTCTTACAGGACAAGCATGGAGTCAGCTGCACATGGTAAACCAAACATTTTTATTTGATTATTGATGACCATTTTTCATATATATGCATTTATCTGTATGTGTGAGATGGGTGTCATGAGTGTGTCTGTTGCTGTACCATGTGCAATAACCAGTGTTAGTTTGTTATCATATAAATTGTTTTAAATGTTACATTTAGTGTAGGTATTAATTTAATTCCTGTGTTTGTTGCTTATTAGCACAGGAGATGCTGACAGTGGATGTGTAGGACTCTTGCCACTTGATGTCCAGAGTATTGGCAGACTCTGATGATGATGGTGGCCAAACAGGGGCACAGACAGGGGGTGCAGAGGTTGAATCTAACACTGAGGTTGACATTCAGCCATCTCCTGTATTTCACTCAGATACAGTCAGTAGGCCTATGCCTACCCATTCCACTGAGCCCACAGATTATGGACAGATGGAGGGTGGCACACTTTATTAGGTAGTGTGGTTCTGTGGCTTCAATGCCAGTTGACTCTGGTTGTAGCTAAAGTGTGGGTGAGATGCCAAACAGGAGAGCTGTTTGGGGTGCTCAGAGGATGCCTGCTGTCTACCCTCCACCTAATCCTGGTGTGTCTTTATGCGCCAACCGATGTATCATTAGGACCATCACGGAGGTGCAAGCATGTTCCACTGGGGCCCCTGAAGACATGCTTAGAATTGCAGGTGTGGCATAGGATGATGCGCGTCACTGCCTCAGCTGTGTGTCTGATTCAATGGATCAGAAGAATGACATGATGGAACTGGCAGTGTCTGTGTTGGAACATCTGCTGGGAAGGGGACAGCATCCATGTGGACAGGGCAGCATCATCATCTGATGTTAGCCGATGTGGCCATGCCAGATCACATCCCATAGTGGCACTACTTCCACTCCTCATTCAGTGATTGAGGTATCCACACCCAGACATGATAGACCATGGGGTTGTGGTCCTGGGTGTTTTTGTGATGAGAGCTCATCCAGCAGATGCAGTTTACATTCAGGTAGCAGCAGCATATCTGACCATCAGCGTGGATGTGCCAGTGCAACTCCTGGCAGAGCTAGTTCTTGTGGTCCGAGCCAATGATGATGAACTCTTACCTCTACAATGCATGGCTCACACTATTCTGACATACGAGCACATAGAGCTAGCACAGAGGATGGCTGTGTTCTTGCAGACACTCACACACACATTTCACCTTGAGTGCCCATACAGACACACTTGCACAACAGTTACATGGGTCATTCATGAGACTTATATCTCATTCTGTCTCAGTGGCCATTTGATACTTTATAAAGATTTCTGCCTGCCTGTCTTCTTACACACACTCACTAGCTTTTGTGGCAGCATTTTTCACCTGCCCCCCCAAACACCCTGTGCTAATGATAATAGCTGTGCCATATCTTTGATTTTCTATCTAATGGATTCAGGGACGCATAAGTCTTTTGTCTGATGCTCAGGCTGCATAGCTGACTGAGTGCTTAGTATATACAGTATGTGTTTATGATGTTCTTTTGAAAAGTGTGCTGATTTCTTACAGGTTTTTGTAATGTATTTGTCATTGATGCATGAGGTCTATTAGTTGATAGAGAACACCATCTATTGACATAAGTCAAGGCTGTCAGATATTGATGTCATTGCTGTAAAAATAACCCACCTTCTACTTAGTTACATTAGCAAGCAACAGTATGCAAGGATCTGCCATTCATTTGTGTTCTTAGCCATTTATTTTCCTATTCCAGGTTCAATACTTATCTTAATAGTGTGGCAGTTACAAATATTTTAATGCAGGACTGATTCTGTGTGATGCTAGCAGTATGCAGCCATTACATGAGTAAGTAAAGGATGTGAGCATTGCCTGGCATCAATATTACTATATGTATGTATGTATGTATGTATGTGCATATTATGAAACATATACCCCTTATGAGGTGAGTATGTGTGCTTTCCATTGCCTCTTGGCAAGGGTAAGGGCATATTGTGCAACCCTATGTCTGCATACACTCACAGCAGTTGGTGGTTCCCCCTCTGACTCTTAACCTGCATGTAGTTGTGGTAACCTTGCCAGTAGTGGTGGGGTGTGTACCCCTTCCCCTTGGTGTTCCTGCTGATTCTGGTTTCTCAGAATAATATTGTGAAGGATAGTATAGACAGTCAAAATTTTAGCACAAGTATGGGAATTGTTCTGCAGGACTCTCCCTGATGTATCTCGGCACCAGAACCATGACTTCAGCAGCCCAAACACAGGCTCTATGATATTTCTTTTGTGAGTGTGCCTCATTATAGCATTCTTTGGTGAGTGGGTGTGCATTTCTGATGGCTGTCATCAGCCATGGATTGAGTGCATAACCTGCATTCCCCAGTAAATAACCATGTGTGATATCCCCCCT